>NC_092630.1:72808486-72885986 GCF_039555335.1 Amphiura filiformis
AATTCAATGTTAATGAAAGGACTTTTGACTCTGGGTTCTCCAGTATCCCCAATATTGATAAGGGGGAATGCAGAAGGGAAGCAGGAAAGGAAAGGGGATTACTCCTCCATAAATGCAGTCTAAGGATTTCACCACACCAGCAGATGCATGTATTGTCAATGTGTGCCCATTATTTTTTTCCTTGATTGATGTATAAGGACAACTAAATATATGATATTTTAGGGGGGATCAAAAATCATCAACGCTGTTTGTCTTTTGATATGGCAGCCTCAATTATTGTATTCCAAGTATCACAATATGCTGATATGAAAATATTCAATTCAATTCAAGAAAGAAAGATTTATTTCACAACTTCAAAAATACATAGTATAAATGACAAATGCCATAATTTTCAAACCAATTACATATAAATACTAGAGCGGTTCTCGGGTTGCGCGGTTTTCGGCATACGCGGTTGGTGTGTAAGGTTGTTGGGTGATGGTATGGTAGTGGTTGTGTTTAAATGCGAGTTTCTTTTCAGAACCCTGTATGGGCGAAGCCTTGATGGTGGATGGGGAGTGTGGGGTGATCAAAGAAGGAAATAATATGGAAATGTAATAGGCCGCACAGTTGTGTAATGTTTATGTTTTACAAGATGCCCAGTAGAGCACGGGTTGGGATATGGAAAATCCCCTCGTGGTGTCGAGTTCACAACAGGTGTCGGTATTGCTTTACCAAAACAACCCGAGCCGTGTGTTGGAAGATTTTGTATGTTTAGACAGTTTTCTAGCAATGTTCCCAGTAGAGCACGGGTTGGGATATGGAAAATCCCCTCGTGGTGTCGAGTTCACAACAGGTGTTGGTATTGCTTTACCAAAACAACCCGAGCCGTGTGTTGGAAGATTTTGTATGTTTAGACAGTTTTCTAGCAATGTTGACTGTACCCACCAAGTTTCATGCCCATACGACAGATTTTAGTAAATTGACCTCAGATGACCCATGCGTGACCTTGGATTACCCCCAAAATGACCTTCCAAAAATTTGTCTCTTAATGTTGACTGTACTCACCAAATTTCATGCTGTTATGACAGTTTTTAATTTGACCTCAGGTGACCCCTGGGTGACTTCGGATGACACCGAAATGACCTTCCAATAACTTGACTCTAAATGTTGAATATACCCACCAAGTTTCGGTGCCCATATAACAGTTTTAGTAATTTGACCTCAGATGCCCCTGGGTGACCTCGGATGACCCGAAATGACCTTCCAAAATTGACTATAAGTGTTGACTATACCCACCAAGTTTCGTGCCCATATGACAGTTTTTAGTAATTTGACCTCAGATGAACTCTGTGTGACCTTGGATGACCCCGAAATCTATTCAGCTCTGTAAGAACATCAACTACAAAATACAACTGACCAAGTTTAGGCGATACATCATGTTGTTAAAATCCCTGTAGACCCTATGGCATCATCGCACATGTTGACATCCAAACTTCATCACAACATAAACTTCGAAAATGATCCATTCATACTGTCCCATATATTGACACCTTCGGTTTGTATCAATTGCCGGTGAGCAAAATACACGTGCTCTGTTCACTATACACAGCAAGGTATAGGAAGCTATGTGCACGATATTACAAACTCTACCTTGCTGCATTTTATTTGCAGTTCTGACATCTGGCCTGCGCCGGTTTAACCAACCAGGTCAGACCTTTGGAGCGGGCTAGACAGGGATGACAGAAAGCTGTGTCAGTCATAAATTAAATAAAATGTATCACTTTTGGTAAACAAGGGTTGTCTGAGAAGAAAAAAAATGTGGAAAGGTGAAAAGCAAAATGAAAAAAGAGAAGAAAAACAGAAGGGGAAATGGGGAGGAACGGGAGGGAAGCTATGATTTCCTTTCTCCATGCTCAAAATTAAATGTTGAAATTAAAGTTTTCATTTTTCGTTGGAAAGAGTGTGCCCGAGTGATTGCGTATTAAAACAAACGTTAACAAACAAAAATAAAATTCCCTAAATTGTTATGCCAAAATAAAAAAATTTGTCTTGTAAATTTGTGGCTCTATGTAAAGTTTGGAAGGATTTTTGTTTCTCAAAAAAGAAAAAAAAATCTGGTGTCATAATGAATCAAAAGATGTATGTTTTATACAGTAAATGAAGTAAAAATTATGATGCGCAGTGATTATGCCATCTTATTAAATTTCTAATCTTAATATTTCGTCTTTTTGTCAAATTGTCAAAAGTATGTGATAGCCGATTTATTGCTCAACCGCACCAAGTATTTAGTTTTGTTTTGTTGTGACGTTAAGATACCCAAACAATTAAGTTTCCGACGATACAGTTCTTTCAGGGACACCCTGTATATAGCATGTTTGTACTACAGTATCGATTTTATTGAAGGTCACTGCTAAACAAACACTTGATAGTCTGTGCCTCGGGCCAGACTGTATGTGGCCATCACGATGTTTGTTCGGATCGCCCGACATAAATTGGATGTGTAGGAGACTAGGTCTGTGCAATCAAATGAGCGTTTCCAAAAAGCAACACAAAAGCAAACAAAAAATACACCCATTGCCCGCTATTTACTGCACGAAATGAACGACTCTAATCAGGTACCGCACGAAATGAACGACTCTAATCAGCTGCGGCAATTCCACAATCATGCACAATGGTGCATAGGCCTATCTTATACACGTATTCTTATTCGTGCATTTGACGGACTTGGGTGTTTTTGTTTTTGTTAAATATCTCCTCTCCTGAACACATATTATTATAGAAAATCTATCTACTTCTTCATTCGCTTACATACTATATACCCTGAAACTTTCAATCTACACAGTGGCTAGATAACCCCTTAAACGTGCGAACAAATGTTGCAAAACAAAATTAAAGTATGGCTCTCCGCCTATGGCTACGCCCATACAAATATAAATATATAAAGGTCAATCCATATCAGTTCAGTTGTTTTACTACCCTACGGTTCCCTACCAAATTTGATGAAAGTGACTGTTTGCATTTAGATGGTAGAGTAGATTAGCTCCATACACCATAACATTGTTTTCAATGCCAAAATAAACACTTAATGGATATATTCTAGTCTTTTGTTCTTTAAATAAAGAAACACTTGGAACAACAAACTATCCAAGTAGTTCTTGGGCCACAGTGTTCTGCAAATTTCTTTAAAGCCGTGCTGAGGCTTGTGGGTTATGCCTCAGCAAGCTCCCTTTTTTTCTTTTTGTTTGATACCAAAACATGTTACCATCACTCCATTTCTGTAGAATTCTCCTGAAGTGGACATTAGGGGTGTAGTAGGTGTTTTCTCATCATTAAATTAATACAATATTTTGTATGTATCCGATTCTTATTAAACAGGATTATCAGCCATGACAGTGCCAATGTTCATAGCAGAATCAGCTCCTCCTCATGCTCGTGGTATGCTAGTGACATTAAACAATGTCTTCATTACTGGTGGACAGGTGGTAGCAAGTGTGGTAGATGGTGCCTTGTCTTACTTTTCATGGGGTTGGAGGTAGGTATCTTGTGATTTGGGTCATGGGTATTCTTGCTATGCTGTATAAACATACTGTCTTCTTGGTATGCTGTGTAAAAAGTATAAACACCATACAGACATACATTACCAGTATGACATCTCATAAGTTAAGAAACCAAAAGTTTGTTGTCCTATGAAAGGGAGAGGGGTCAAAAAATCTGTTTATGATTGTAAAAACTAGTTAAAATATCAGTCAAAGTTGATATTTCAGGTTTGAATTTTCAATATTTCACACTTACATGTACGTTAGAGACAGGGAGGGAGAATGGGGTCAGCCTTATAACTAAAGGACATTTGGTTACATGTCTCATCAAACTTTGGTTTCTTCCGTAATCAAGAGCAATGAGTCTAATGTATGTTGACACCTGTGTAACCTGTTTTTATCAGTAACTCAATATAAAGTCAATCTAAGCAACATTTGACTCAGTACTCTTGATCATGTACCATAAGGATACATGTTAAGGGCAGAGTAATGGGAGAGAATATGGACCTTTTCGAGCTTCATTATTTCTGAATTGTATGTCCAAAGTATATAAAACTATACATTTTTGGAAAGGAAATGTGTCAAGGATTCCCATGGTGACGTCAGATTTGTTCAAAAATCTCAAGTTTTTGAAAAAATCACAAAAATTCACTTTTTACCCCAATTTTTTGTGACAACTTAGAAAAAAAGCCGTTCGGAGTAAAAAAAGTCAGTTAGCTTTTCATGAAGAAAAGACATGAACTTAGGGAAGGTTTTTAATTTTTTTTAAATTCGTCTCTTTTTTTTGAAATATTGAAAAAAAACATGTGAAAAAAGCAATTTTGTCACTCTATTAAGCTAAAAATTGCACATAATGGTGTATATTTTTGTTTAAAACAAATATTTTGAAAAATGAAAAACCTTCCCTAGACTTTGATGTACTCTAAAGGATAGTGCAAAAAGTTTACCCTTTGCTTGCATATTTTTCGAGTTATCTTGTCACAAAAATCGCGCAACATTGTCAAAAGTGAACTCTGAGAAATCGACGTTTTAGTAAAAAATGTCAAAATTATGCACAAAACGTCCTTAAATTTTAAAACGGTAAGACTTTCACACTTGTAAAGCTGTATCTGGTGCATGGTCTAAATATGCATCTTTTTGCACCAATGAATCTATAATGTCTGCTTTCAGTGCGCCAAAATTCAAAATAATTAAAAATCTAAGTGGCATTTTGACTGCAAATTTTTGTTTTGTTTACACCACATTTGCTGGCGTTAACAACATACCGAATGCGCCTTGACTGCGTTGGACATACGCGCGAGAGTTACGCTTGGCGTCACGCGACACGATTCAGCATGCGTAATCACAATATTTCGCATTCACAAGATATCTGACTCATTATTTCCGCCAATTTACTAAGCTGTCTTGAGCCATGTGACTTTTTAGAGTTGAAAAGAGTGAAATAAATCAAGCAAAAATACGAATAAATATTAGCAAGTTGTATTTTATCAGTTTCAAGTGAAAGAATACATCTTAGTGTTGATAAATATCAATAAATCTCAAATTCGGTCGTGGACGAATGTGTCTTCCATTACTCTGGCCTTAAATGTGTAGTAAGTTTAGTGGTACATGTACTTGCTATAAGCTTTAGAAATCATGTAGTTGAAAAAGATCCATGTCTTCTCCTATTACTGTGCCCTTAAGAGGCTCATTGTGTGTGGGGGGTGTGTGTGTGGTGTGTGGGGAGGGATAGAGGGGGTATGTGTATATTATGTGTGTTTTTTAATTATTATTAATGTGAATTTCCTGTACCAAACAACATTGCAATACATTATTAAATGAAGATCACCATAAACCAATGAAACCAGAGATTTTGTGCATGATATCATTTTGCGTGAATTTCTCAAATAAGAAATGAAACATGGTAAGATGCTCCCCAAGACTAAATGTGCAAACCTACAAGAAACAACTTTACTTGTCACTGTTTTCTGTTTGTTTTCAGGATTATGTTAGGCTTAGCAGCAGTTCCAGCAGTCATTCAGCTGATAGGATTCCTATTTCTTCCAGAATCACCTCGTTGGTTAATCAAAAATGGACATCATGAAAAAGCCAAACAAGTTTTGTACAAAATAGTTGAGGAAGATGAAGTTGAAGCAGAATATGAACAAATACAAAAGACGGAACAGGAACAAAAGAGGATATTAGAGCATGAGATGGGAGGTATGCAGTGAAAGTAAATTCAGAGTAAAGATGAGGGCAGAATCAATATACATGTAATCTCAGTCACAAGTATTTGATGATTTCTTGAAACCTACTGGCAACCGCATACTGAGCCACAAGCATCCCTGCAGAAAGGCCATCACAACAACATCAAGATGTCTGGTAGACTTCAAAATATCCAAAGATAGAACTATTATTGGGCTATTCAATTTGAAATCCATACACCCCCTATGTCATGACCTTAATCTCCCACACAGGGTGTGTAGATTTCAAATGGAGTCACCCATTCAGATTGCCCCATTTGAAATTCACACTCTCTGTGTGAAAGATTAAGGTTATGTCTTCCATAAGGGTATGGATTTCAACTGGAATTGTTAATTTTGTTAATTTCAGGTACTCCTGTATTTGTTCGTGTGTTTAGAGATTCCCCAGTGAGAAGAGCTCTTATAGTAGGGTGTGGTTTACAACTCATTCAACAGCTGGCAGGAATTAACACTGTAATGTAAGTTGATATTCATTAAGGTATAGTACATTTAATAACATACAACTGCTAGCTTGTCATTGAGTGTTGATGTATCCACTGCCTCTGCTCAAAGCAATCAAAGTCTTAATTATGATTGTACAAGCTGGATTTGTGCTGATGCGTCTGCTGCTGCTGATGATGAATATATTTGTCCTGATAACATATTTATTAAATATTATTAACGCCTCATTTTTAATAGCTTTATCATACTTATAATTAAGCTCTATCGCATCTTATTGCACCTCATAATTTGTCTATTGCTCTTGATACAGTTTTTTCACCTATTATGCTGGCACATCAAGCTCTGATGATTAGGCAGCCAGCAAATTGCCACTAAACTACACTGCTGAAGAAAAAATGATAAATACATTTACAAGTGCGCCACCCTATTTTACTAATTAATTAATCTGTGGTATATATTCGAAAACCTACGTAATTTTATATCAAAAATGGCTAATTTTACATGAATACTGCAAATTTTTTTTAAAATCCCAAATAAAAAATCTGGGTCGGTCGGGCCCGTAGAACAGATGTTTTTTTTTCATCCCCTAATTGTAAAATTGGGAATTTTTTTGGCCATTCAAATTCCTGTATAGGCTTAAACATGTTTATTTAAGTCATAATACAGTAAATACACTACTCTCTCTAATTACAAGTCCATAGAGCAACCCAAATGACTGAATTTTTTTTGTATTTAACCAGAACATGCGCAAATGTCGCATTGATTTATTGTTGTGCCCTCCTTTGACAATAAATTACGATGTGCAGTGCCGCCGTGATTGAATTCAGCAAAAAAGTCAGTGTTTGATGAACTGTTTGGTGAAAAAAAGTACCTAATCATACTAATTGAACTTTTGATTGTGTAGATTGTCAATTAAGATACATATTGTTTGCATGTTGTGTAGACTACATTGCACATCATAAAAAAGGAATCCCCTCCCCCCAAATTGAAAAGTGAGGTGCAATTAAATTCTTAATTCCAGGACTGGTTTGATGTAGCAATCTGTGTAAGTTGCTTTTTTACATCTCAAAATTTGTTCCAGGTATTACAGTGCTACAATTATAAGGATGTCTGGGGTAAAGTCTGATATCACAGTGATTTGGTTGGCTGCTGCTGTGGCTTTTGTCAATTTCTGTGGTACTCTCATTGGGTTGTACCTGGTTGGAAAGATCAATCGCCGGACCCTCACACTAGGAAGCTTGGGACGTAAGTACCAATTAAATTTAGTGTTGCTACTGGTACCACAAAATATTGAAATTGACCTGCCACTCCGCAGAAGAAAGCTTATATAATTATCTGTAGTGTAAGATCCATAGACTACCTAGTTCTTAGAATTAAATAACTTGTTTAATCAATTGATATCATATGTGCAATAAGTAGAAAAAAAGAGCAGAAAACTTATTTTTCACACAAAGATGCAGTTACAGATTTTTTTACAATAAGGATTAAGGCAACAAAATTCATATCCAATTAAAGTTTGACACTATTTTAAAGTGTTGCGATTTGGTAGTTCACAGAATCTTGCAAATGCTAGTCAGCTTTAGCAAAAATCACATTACTCATTTCATAGCGAATGTGTAGAAGAATTCAAGTATCACATATATACTTTTGTAGGTCCTGTGGTTCTTGAGTTATGTTGTAGGAGGACTAAAACACCTGCAACACTTACATAAACATACTTAACTCATTAACAATGATAAATCAAGCAAGGTTTGAAAGTAATTGGTTTGTAGAATGAACTTTTGCAAAATATCAAAGTGTTATTTTTCAATAATATATTGATTTATATAATGAAAATCTATATTTTTGGCTGCTTCACCAACAGTACCTTGTCTACCCTTAACTGATTTATAAATGGTTGCATATAGATAACTTGGGGCTCAGCAGTACAAATATTTCCAATAGTTGTTGTGCTTTTGTGTAAGAGTTCAGCTGCACAAAGTCATATCTTCAATTTAGTCAGTTCAGCTTTCGTACAAAATAAATATCCAGTGTGGACTATGTCTATGCTGCTAAGCCTAAGCTATCCAGATGCATCATTTATATGGCAACTATTGGAGATGGGTTTCTATGCTCCTCAGCCGTCAATGATGCAAAGCATGATATTGAAAGTTTAAGTATAGTTTGATTTATTCAAGTCCTATACTTTGTCCATTATCTTCAACATACACAATATAGATCAGATTATGTCAATTATATCACTCTTAAGGGCTGGGGTATGAGCGTTTGGACAGTATTTATTTTGGGACATCAGAGCACATCAGACATATCGAATTGCATTCTGAATACGAAGAATGTCATTCTGATATCAAATAATTTTGATTTTTTGAAATTAGCAATTTAATACACATTTTATGGCAAATCATTAAAAATTGATATTTTTGATATTTAACAGTACTTGAAGTAAACTTTATAAATCTGATGATTTATACTTAAAGTGTATGTAGGTGGGATGAAAAGCCGACGATCAATTGAAAATTTTGACCTTTCAGATTGATGATATGGATTTTTTTCCCAAAACACCAAAAAAATTAGGTCTTTTGGGAAAAAAATCCATATCTTCAATATGAAAGGTCAAAATTTTCAATTGACCGTCGGCTTTTCCTCCTGCTACATACACTTTAAAATACCGTAAAACCCGTCTACAAGCATATATAGTTTTTTTATAAAAGCTTAATTAATTGAAGCAAGCGTTAATATACCAATACAATTGATCGGTCTTAAAATAATACTTGTTTGTATATGCTTGGATCCGTAATTTATTTGCTCAAACTCCATAATGGCGACTGGATTAATGTAGCTCTCATCAGAACCACACTATATGCTTGTAGACGGGGTTTTACGGTATATCATTAGATTTATATAATTTACTTCGAGGACTGTTATATATCAAAAATTTGAAAAATATCAAGTTTTTATAATTTGTCATAAAATTTGTATTATATCTTGATTTTCAAAAAATGAAAATTATTTGATATCAGAAAGACATGCTTCGTAATGCAATTCGATACGTCTGAGGTGCTCTCATGTCCCATAAAAAATACTGTCGAAACGCAATAAACGCTCATTTTAGATCCCTTAATCATGAGTCTACTTTTCGGCGTAGTGGTAAAACCCTAATAATTCCTGGTGATTACGAGCTGATCAAACTATAGTGAGAAGTTAATTGAACACATTTCTTTTGTTTTTCTCTAGTTGTAACCATTGTGATGGTATTTATGGCTGCATGTTTCTACGTCATATCTGTCAGTTCACCTTCAGATGGTTTTGCCAATCCTGATGCAGGCTTATGTGCAAACTTCAGGTAAACACAGCTGTATAAATTAAATGCGGACTTTAAAATAACTGAGGTACACTATTACATGTATTGGTATTGACAGTGGCGTATAATTGAACAATAATTGTCATCTTTAAGCTTGAGTGTTACAAAGGTTTGAGCATATATCACTTAGCATGCGTTATCTGAACAACGCATTAATAGCGGCATTATCGCTACAATCAATTTTTACCAGGCATAGCACAAAAATCTGTAAATGACACTATGTTGCTGTACATAAGCACCACCAGTTAGTACCTGGGTTTGAATCCCTTGTATGGGTGACCCAAAGGTCATTATTTAATACATTTATTAGCCTTGCCATGGCCTAGTTTGTCTGAAAGGTTTGCCTGAAAATTTTGATTGCAGCAATGAGTTGATTAACTTGGTCCCTAGTCACAAAATCTAGTTACAAGATGGCCAAGTTTAATGTCAAACAAAACTGTCGTTAAGTATTTTACATGTATATTTCTTTACTAAATATTATTCCTAAATATCATTGGGAAGTTACAGCACTGTTACTGGTTGACATGATCTTGAAGACGAGGATACTACACCAGAGAATATTCTTGTCTTCTATTTGGAGACAATTTATTAAATTTTCTAAGTGCATATTTTGCACTTCACTTGATCCCTGTTGATAATGGGGATCACATAGGTTACGTAGGCATAAACATTTCCCTATTCTGTATTTTCTGAACAGTTCGTGTGATTCCTGCATTTTAAACGAACACTGTGGATTTTGCTACGAAGAAATGAATGGGACATATGTCAACAATTCAGGGTCTTGTTTACCAGTGGATACTCAGGATAATTCACATTCTTCAGTAGGAATCTGTTCAGAGGGGAAAAATACATCAGGTGCAGTGTGGGGAGATGACTTCTGTCCTACGCCATATGGGTACTTGGCTTTGATTTCAATGGCTCTTTATTTGTTGGTATTTGCTCCTGGTAAGTATTTGTAGACTTCAGTGATCAGTCAGTATTTAAATGGGCATGCAAGTCATTAACCCTAAGACCCAGAGGGTGGTTTGGGTTGGAAGTACGTGTTAACATTGTAAATCATAGTTACCGAAAATAGTAGCAGTTAAATATTGATTTAGTTGCCTTCAGTTTCTGTTGAAAATGTTCTTGGTTATTGTAAATCATATCCCATGACACTGAAGAAAACTTTGGTCAGCAAGATGAAAACAGACAGAAAGAATGCAAATCAGGATTATGAGTTTGTGAGTAGTTGAGGTACAATCAAGGATAAAACTGCATTTAATGAAATCGGTCTATAAATAACAAGAAATGTAAACCTTGGAATAATATTACCATTGTCCCTTTCCACAGGAAATAAGTGATGCCCAAAGTATTTACTCTTTTCCATTTTCTAACCAGGAATGGGACCAATGCCATGGACCATTAATTCAGAAATCTACCCCATGTGGGCAAGAAGTTTTGGCAATGGCTGTGCAACAGCAACTAATTGGATATGCAATCTAATTATTTCTATGACATTCCTTAGTTTAACTGAAGCAATAACTCGTTATGGTAAGTAAAACTTCAACTGTAAATCTTATTAAAACAACCTGTTGTGGGTATGTGTCCTTATATTACTTATAATATTAATGAATCAAATTATATAAAGAGCTCAATACATAAACAACTTTTATGTTCCAGAAAAATACAACACTAATTTTTTGGAATTAAAAAAATATTATCTGTTTTTTCCAAATAAAATTAGAAACACTAGAAATGAAATATGAATATCATTCAGCAGCATCTCTCTCAGTAAACTATACACTTTTAGACTCGACTTTACTTACACTTGCAATCATTTTATTTATTAGTAAACAGTAGTGTGTGAGGTTTATAACTTCAGTAAGTATGACAGGCAAATACCCATCATTTGGAGCGTCTTATATTGCTTATTGTTGGAAGTACTAACCATGTATCAATAGATTGTGGGTTCAAACCCTGTGGGGATTGTTAAAGGAAGTCTCTGGCAATCACAACATTATGCCTTATATGTTAGAAAAATAATTATCAAGCACGAATCACATGGTTTTATTTAAAACAAACTCATATTGACCATAAAAAAACCGAATAAAAACATTTGTCTCTCAACATGCAGTATCAACTGTCGCCAGCCTCCATTGTATTACTAGGATGTCATTGCACCAGACAATTTCGGTGCCAAGGAATTTTGAATATCCCATGTTGAGACATGACTGTTTTTTGTGTTCTTATGGTCATTATGAGTTTGTTTAAAATAAAACCATGTAATTTGTGCTTGATAATAATTTTCCTAACATATATAAGGCATAATGTTGTGATTGCCGGAGACTTCCTTTTAGAGTTTTTCAAACTCTTTTTAAGTAAGTGAAACAATAAATAAGCTAAATCAAGAGACATTGTTGATGCTAGCTTTATGTTTGACTAAGGGACACATATCAAATTCTAGGCCTATTATGTAAGATGTGACAATGTTCTCTTTGCAGGTACATTCTTGCTGTATGCTGGTATATGTGCTCTAGGGTTTGTCTTCCTGTTTGCCTTATTACCTGAAACTAAAGATAGACCCCTTGAAGAAGTTGTAGATCTATTTGCTCAGCCTGCGTGTGCTTGCTGTGGGAAAGACCCAGTGAAATACCAGAGATTGGATATAATAGGTGAGATATAGAAAGTGTTATGGTATGCTGTGTGAGTACAAGATCATCTTACTGTATTGTTGTTAATAAATGCCCCCCCCCACCTTAATTAATGCCAAGCACAGACTACTACAGACCATGTATCAACAGTCAAAGTCCCTGTGCATTGTATACTGTGAATTCTTGCATATTCATGAGGGCCGATTGTTCAATCGTGCCGTGTCTACCCGGGGGGGCCACTCAAATATAATGATGTAAGCATGCGTGACCAAAAAAACGCGTGAAAAGGGGTGTTTTTCTTGGTTGAGCACGCGTTACTGCTGCGTGACGCGTTAAGGGGTAAAAACGGTGATTTTCATGAAAAGGGTAGTTTTAAAATCGTTTGTAACGCATTTAGGGTACCATTTTAATCTGCTGAAACTACGATTCGAAAAAAGTTTATTCCAGTGCCGAATTCCCGTTCAGATAGAAATGTTTACAGCATACTCCAAACCTAGAGTGTCACTCTAGTATTATGCAAATATATTTCATGACGTATTACATGTGATTTACCATGGCCTTGTACTTCTATGTAAAAATACTGTTCAGAAAAAAAAACGTGCATATTAATTAATGACGTCATATGAATTATGATGGGTATATAGTTCAGTGGACAGATGGGGGGACGAAAATATCATGTATTTCAAACCCGCTTTCAAAAAGATTTTCAAGCCTTTTATAGATTTCTCACATTATTTACTACACCTGCTGGTAGATTTTTGAGTTTCCCTTCTCTGGATTACTTTAGGAAATTATATTTGCGGTAGAAGCATGAAAAGGGGACACGATACGGGACACGATACTTTAGGTGCCGAATTCGAACCAAATACGAATACTGCTTAACGTTGCCTCTGGAATGGATAAATTACGCTGTATATTGGTATTTTATATTCTCACAAAACTACTTTACGAGAATCCAATCAGATTCATGTAACAATCTGCGAATCTGAAGGCCTCATGGTACACTCTGAATTCATCGTGTCATTATTATGTAGGCTAGACCTAAATAAGTGATACCGGAGGGGGGTAGGGCATGCCTATAGGCCTAATAGGGAGGGGTAGAGTTTTTAGTGTTCAATAACAAGAACTGACAAGTTAGTAGGCCTACAAAAAATTGTTCAAGTTGTCAAAATCCATCAAAACTTGTAAAGTGGGTCAAATTTAGACAAAAACTTGTTTAGGGGTCAAAATTAGACAAAAACTTGTTTAGGGGTCAAATTTTTTGGGGAAAGCGCTAAAAACTTGCTTAGGGGGTAATTTTGCTCACAGAGGAAAACTTGTTTAGGGGGTGTTCGAAAAAAATTTGGTCACGCATGCGTACACTCTCATATTTGAGTGGCCCCCCCGGGCGTGTCTAGCAGTCACGTCATCGTTGCGTGCCTTTGCTATTACATGATAGACCGTAAAAATATGTGGTAAGTGCGTAGCAGTTTTGCCTATCGCATTTCATGGAACAATCGGCCCTCATTATCGGGTGATGCTGAGATTTTGACTGCTTGGATGCAGTTTGTTATCTTTATTCGTCCATGGCCCCAGGTGATTTTGTCATACTCAACTATTCAACTTATAGACCTTTTTCTGATGACATCACCTATTCACATAAGATGTTCTTGGCTCACCAGGGTTTCCGCTGGCTAATCACACTGAAAATCTACTGAAAAGCTTCTGAAAAGAATTGACCTCTTGGTAATTGCCCTGAAATTATTGAACTAAAACTTGACTAAACATTTTCTGAAAATCAATGACCATACCTTAACTCCACTGAAAATTGATTCAATCATACTGAAATGAGCTGGCCATTGATATAATTGTGATGGAAATTACTACCTGCCCTATACCATGGTTCATTGCAAAAGTCAAGCAAGTGTCACAATACTGAAAAGTACAGTGAAATACCTCTGAAAAACAATATCAGTGTTGGTTTTCTTTTGTTGTAGTCAATTTGAGTGGTCAGGTGTCCCTTTCAGTGGCATTCTTTTTCATTGTAAACACTTCAAAGTGATATATATTGGGGCAAGCAGAAATGTTTGCACCCTGCATATTTAGAAACACTTCATATTTATTAAGGAGGGAAATTATTTCATTCATGGGTATTCTTCTCATACTTGAAGAGATTAGAGTATGTGTTCTACATGTGGTGTGTGTTTGCTGATGTGAGTCCGTAGACTGGCTAGTGTGTGATCAGTATGTGTCTGCTTTCTTTGAGAGTGCCTTTATCCTTTCTATTACTGTCCAACACAGGAGTTGTCCATTGTGCTAATGTAATTCTGTTATTTCTGTATTTTTTTGCAGATGAAGACAACCCAAGACACAGTCTTCTGGCGTGATGAAATATATCCATGCATACTATTCTTATTGCATTATTTTGCAGTAATAGTTATAGTAATTCAAACATTTTTGCTTGAAAAATCCATTAAATGAGTACTTCTGAATTAAGCTTTCACCATCAGGGCTAATAGCTTGATCGCTTGGTACCTGATGGATTTAATGGATTTGTCAAGCAAAAATGTTTGAATTATTTATCTACAAATCTACAAATGTTTACTGAAATAGTTGTAGTGTATATTCAAATTTATAAGATAATGATCACTGTCATATTTTGCCTTATACTGCAATATCAGTCATTGAATTATTCTGAAAAATATTTTTTATATAATTTGTACAAATGTAAATATATAATTGTCAAGATTCTTGTCATACATACTCCTGATCTTCCCCTATTTGTTTCTCTTCAGAAGGAGACAGTTGTACATTATGCTAAAGTAACTCAGATTATGTTTACAACAGGAATTTGTTCTTACACTCACAGCTTTATAATATTATTATGAAATACTATGGACATTATTCATCAACTTTTTGGGGCAGGAAGTAGACAAAAGCATGTGCACAAAATGTTCTTGAATTACATTGTAATGAAAGGGGTGTATATATAGAAAACAACTCGAAAAAAAACCTGCAAATAATCAATCAAAACATGATATGTAGGGGAGGCAAAGTAGATATAAATTGTTGTTGAACACAGGTATATTGAGAGATTTGTTTTATAGTTATAAGACCAAATGATTATTAGACGTAGTGGATATACATTTGTAGACCTAATGGGTTTAGACAAAATGGATGTAGACAAAATGGATATTAGATGAAATGGTATTAGACCAAATTGCAAATTCCCTGATGAACTAATGGAGTTGTATGTCCAACTCTTGACTTTAGATTTCCTGTCTGTTGATGGGGGGTATTCTCTGTCTCCACGATTCAAAACCTTGACATTTTCCCAGTCAATTTGATGGGTGGAATCAGTGCTGTGTTCAGACATGGCAGATGGTGTCCTGCTGAGGGCCTAAATCAAGAACTTGAGCTCTCTTTATTATATAATGCCCTAATTTGATCAATAGAAAGAACATCTAAGATTGAGGGAAGGATTTAAAACTCCCATCATTTGTCATGGAGCCCCTCCTAATGAGGATGTATGTTAACACATTAGAAATATAGGTACATGTACATATCTCAATATACTTGTGTTGAACAACAATCTACTTTGCTTGTTTATATATCAACACATACATGCTTGAGCATATACATTGATGATATGTAGACTTTTATAGTAAGAGATTAAATGTATTATTTTATAGTAAAAATTTCATTTGAATAAATACAGCTGCCAACAGCTGTATGCGATCCTACCGCGATCATATGTCGCATATTGCAAAATACAACACAAAATGCAATAACTAACAAGTGAGTTGGCATGGTTGGATTCATGTCCGTGTTACACACACAATGAAATACTCTACTATAGCTGACTATTGTTTGTCTATTTTCTCATATGACACAGGCAATACCATTATTGTAGAATGGTATTTGTGTGTTATGGTCAAGTTGGGACCCTCTTTTGTGGTATGATGTTTTTGTATGTGAAAACCTTCTGTTTTCAGATAAATGTGATGCGATCAAGCAAAATCATTCGGAACTCGAAAATATTAAATTTTCAGTTTCTTATAGCATTAAAAAGCTGCATTTTGCAGACAACCCCATTGAAATTGAACAACCAGTTCCAAAGATATGAGCAATTAAAGAGTTTCCAAAACAAAAGGAAATGTTTCTTTTGTTTGGCTATATCTCAAAATCAATATTTCCGAGTTCCGACTGATTTTGCTTGATCGCACCACAAATAACAGACCTATAAATGTATATATTTGTTGTAAAGTTAAAAGATGAAGTGCAGTGGCAACTCAAACACGAACCTTCTTAACATGAAGTTCCTGATAACAGGCATGAGAATTTTCAGGCTTTTGTTGTCCAAATTTAAGCATTTTTTCAGCCTGTTGTGGACATTTTAAAGCCCAATTCACACACTTTTTCAGACAGTTGTCAAAAAAGCCATTCTCATGTCTGTGATATTAAACAAGAAGTATGTTTTCCATTCCTAAGCATACATTTAACATATTATTAGAACTAGATAACACAAACTCCCGATAACAATTTTGAATTTGAATTCCGCACAACTTTGTGTTAAAGAGTTTCCACTGTACAAAGTTGAAATCAATATTCAGGGATTGCAAGAAAATATACAGGGTGTAATAAATATTTTTTTAATGACTATGTTGTATAATTTTGGATCACCTGTTCAGGCCTTTGCATGTTGATTTTAAAGGCGGATGGTCAATCACTCACTTGCATGATGTTAGTGACTCTACAGTGTGATGCTAGGCAAGCTGTGCTAGTGACTCTACAGTGTGATGCTAGGCAAGCTGTGCTAGTGACTCTACAGTGTGATGCTAGGCAAGCTATTAAAATAGCATAGTTACGAGTGATCATTTTTACTGAATATCTGTTGAAGACAGGTGGTATCAAAGGTCACATGAGGTCAACTAGCAAAATAGGCTGAAATTTAATTAAAATTCTGGTATCATATGAACAGTGCAAATCCAATTGCAACCATTATTATGTTTTGATGAATCCAAGGGTGTGACAATATTGGAGCTAAAACATAAAAATGGTAAAATTGGATGCTTTATACACAATATATACTGGTCTCACAATGAGTTTTACAATATTGGACTCGTCTACGTCTTTAAAACTTATAGCTCGACCAATAGATATAGATTCAATCGATCCAAATTTTATATCAAACTTGGGTCATAGCTGCACTATTCTTTCATGTATTGGTGGTGTTCAAGGTCACACACTAGGGTCAAAGGTAATTTGAAGTCAACTTGTAAAATAGGCTGAAAATGAAATAGTGAAAGAAAAAAATGTATCAAATGAATATTTACTATGCATGGTGGTGTTGACTCCATGTCTTTGGAGAACCTATTTGGGACCGCCATCCCTATTTTTTTTTACCAAAAGTAATCATGAAAGTAGTATACAGGACTTATGGTTCTACAATGATACAATCAAGGAAAAAAAGGTTGGCACAGTTTGCCTGTCTTTTGGTATATATCTGCCCCCGCTCCCCCAATTCAATGTTGGACCAAGCCATGTTGTCAACAGGTCCGTGAGACCCTCCAACATTGAATGATGGGGAGTGGGGAAGGATGAATATAGGGGAGTCTGTACTTCACATATATTGCATGCATGTTTCCCTCGCCTCCCCAATTTTAATAGGGCACACATTTCCATTGTTTAGTGCAGGTGTGCCAACTATTAATTTCCTGGGTTGTAGAACCGCCTTGTTATTTTAGTTTAAATAACTTTTGAATGTAAAAGTATGCATGAAAAAGTACATCACATTCTATGTGGTTATGAAAAAGGACACAAAGAGACTTCTGAATCATAACATGTTACCACATCTTGTCTTTCATCTGCAAATTAAAATTTAAAGAAAACCTTATTTATTGAAATTGATTGAGAATTGGTGAAACAGTGATCCAAATCCCAAGGAAAGAACAAAATCAAAAGTTGTATTTTAATGTCCTAATCAATGGAATTGTTTCCTGTTTGGAAACCTTCATGTACAATAAGTATCCAATGGAGCAATCTGCAAGTTTTTAATTTGCATCTTCGTTGGGATTTTGGATCTCTGGAACTATCTTCCTGCTCATATTCACCAGTGTACCACGATACAAATTTTCCACCTCGTTATGTTTTTATAATAATGCTTATTTTGCTACACTGTATGAGTGTTTTATGATTGTAACGTAAGATGGAAGCATAAGATTTTAGAGTTAGATAGTAACATTGAGTCATTTCTTTGTACAGCGCTTTGACCTGTTTGATAAGGCGCTTATTAAGTGTGATTTTATTATTATTATTGTTATTATTATCACAGTGTCTTTATTTCTCGACCGATTTCATTGATTGGGGTATTAAATCTGAGCTAAAAGATGCAGCTATTGGCTGTTCACTCTAATTACAACATATCTGTGTTTGTGGGTGTAATGCTTGCTTTAATGTATACAGGGTAGTCAAAATTTTCCTCAATAATAATTATGTGCTTATTAATATTAAAAAATACTAAGCTGATTAAAAAGTGATTTAAATTCCAAATAATCTTTACAAATCTGTAGGAATACAACTTTACCTGTTGCTTTAACACTATTGGACTTCAAACAAGAAATTCTTGAAATGGATTGTTTTGCATATAAGTCTATCAATCCAGGATCCAATTAATTGCAAACATGTAATATTTAATTCCGACTACGTATTGGTTAATAAGCTCTGTACAATTTCAATTGTTCCTGGTTGCAATATTTGAGATAACATGACTGCAGTAAGCAAGTCTGTGCCTTGCTTGAAACGTATTGCTTAGAAACATCCTTTGTGTGTGTGTTTGTTTGATGTTTTTTTTTTTATTTATTGGATTAAATTTATGTTTTCACTACCTTTCAACCCACCGATTCAAGACTGACAACTAGACTGAATGCAATCAAAACTTTACTTTCATCTATTTTTGCATTTAAACTATTATTGATTAGGGTATTTTTCAATAAAACAAGTTAGAGTGAGTATGAAGGTATTATTTGTAGCCTTTGTTGAACAACTACCATTGCATTTATCACAGTAATACCATTTTTAACTTTACTTCTTTTAATTTAAATAATGTTATTTGCAACGGGTTAATTGCAGCATTGAATTTGACGTCAAAAATATCAAATTCTCAGAATTTGTATTACATTGCGAATTTTAACAAATCAAGACTAAATGTTATTCCAGAAGATATATTGCATATGCTGTACCTAAACTTGCCATCATCGTCCCTAAACAATCATGAGTAATAGGCCAGGGAAGTGAGAGTTCTACAAGGTGTATCAAAATAAAGTAAACAGTTTGAAAAATGCCACTAGATTAGGAATGAAATAAAAACCTGACCAGCGGTTGAGACATGTTCCATTGTTTAGAACAATAGTAACCGGCTCCAACCTGATGGAACTGGCGGTCAGCAGGTGGTCCAGTTTTGATTTAGGAGTTAATTAGTCAAAATGCATTATAATTGTCATTATAAGAGGTAATTGGACCTCGACCATTGTCCGAAATAGGTAAAGGATTGATCTCTTCCTGCCCATCAATTGATAATAATACCTGCACAAAAATAAAGGTTACTCCAAACATTTGTGGAACATATAATAGTAGATAGCTGAACCAATATCTTGCCCTCCCACAACTGGAAAATCATTGGCGTGTGAGCATTATAAATGAGGACTCTGTGGCTATTTGTGTGAGCTGTGTAAACATTCAGTTGCGCAAAATCAATTAAAGTAACATATAAATCACATGATTGTCCACTTTCATTATAGTAATTGACAGAATGTCATTGTTTGGAAATGTGAAGCACCAAGTGGAATGGCCACTAAGATCTCCAGATTTATTCTTGTGGCGCTATCAGAAATTAAGGGGGTTTTCACAAGTCCTCCTGCAGACCTTAATGAACTCCAGAGACACATAATTGCACAAGTTGATAACCTGGGACAGGACAGACCTCACCCTTATGTGAATGCCATGTTGAAGAGAGCTGAAATCTAGTTGAAATACATGAGGATTGGTGGCTATTCCCGGGTGGACATGGGGAAGACTGAGACTGTCAGTCACTGTAAAGCAAGTGGTCAAACATGTGATTTTAATAATTGACTGCACAACTACATGTTTACTCGACTCACAAAATAGGCACCAAATCCTTATTAATGGTCATACACCAGCGATATTTGGAAGGACAAGATGTTGATTCAGTTTTCAACTAAAGTATTTTGACCAAATACCTCGTTTCTTTAATCTAGTGACAAGCAAAGCCCTGGATGCTCGGCCAACAAAATGCATTAAATCATTAGCTCATACAAAATTATGTCCAAACGCTAAACAAATATCAAACAACTACATCGTTACACAACACCAAAGTTAAACTACATCTTGATCTCGTTCTGGATATTATCCCCCCTTTTTATCAACAACAAGTAGGAAGTAGATCATTGTGATAATCCTATACTATTACCAGCAATGGATAGTGGCTACCGTGAACTCAACAGGCAGACAAGAACTTGCTAAAGAAAGGACAAAAAGACATGGATGAGCAAGATCGCTGATGACTTCAAAACCTCAAGTAAAAGCAACATGAGAGAAGTCTACCAGCTGAAGAATGTTCTCATTGGTAAAAATAGCAGAAAGGCCTTGCAGATACGAGATACCAACGCAGAAATGCGTAAGGATGAGGCTGCTCGGCTGCAGAGATGGGCTGGATATTTTAGAAGACGTGCTCAACGCTGGAGAACCTAGTGAGTTATTAGATTTCTCAAGCTTCAATCCATGTGAAGAAATGAGCATTAATACGGAACCACCAACCAGAGAAGAACTTGACATGGCAATTAGCCTGCTCAAAAGAAACAAAGTACTGGGTATTGAAACACCTGAACTCTCAAGGATGGTGGCGACAACATCAAAAACTGGTTGGTGAGAATTTATAAACTAATATGGCAAACAGAAAACACCAAAAGAATGGGGACAAGGCATAATCCTTCCACTACCCATTAAGAAGGGAGACATTTCTTACTGTAGCAATAACCGTGGTATCACTCTAATGGACATTGCTGGCAAAGTTTTCTACACCATCTTACTTCTTAGAGTGAAGGATGACATTGACGTAAGAATGAGGGAAAACCAAGCTGTTTCTAGAAAGGGACGCTCATGCAGGATCAAATATTCGGCCTGAACCAAATCATTGAGAACTGTCTGAACCAACAGTTGCCTAATTAACTTAATCGAATTTAAGGCTGCCTTTGACTCAGTTCACCGACCATCTTTATGAAAAATCCTGCATATCTATGGTATCCCAAGGAAGATTATCAACATAAGTAATTCTTATCATGACACAACGTGTGCGGTCAAATCAGGAGGGCCCTTCTTCAAATTATTCAGTATAGTCACCGGCGTAAGACAGGGTGACATTTGGTCGCCACTACGTTTTGGCCTTGCCATCGACTTTGTAATGAAATCAGCCATAGATGAAAACAAGAAAGGCATAACCCCTCTACCTAGGGGAAGCTCAAGGTACCCTCAGGTAAAGCTGTCTGATCTAGACTATGCTGACGACAGAAGATTCTGATGCCAAGATGACATAAACAACTGAAGCCATCCGTGAAACAGCTGGAGAGTTGGGAATTAAAGTGAGCTTCAAGAAAACATAAATCATGTCACTTGGTCATTTGAGCTCAACACCTTCTGTTCCAATGGGAGATGAAGGCCTCATTAAGGTTGTGGATCACTTTAAATATCTGGGAGCATATTGTAGTGCTGATGGATCAAATGCTAAGGAGCTCAAGCATAGAATTAGCAAAGCATCGGGCGCTTTTAATGATCCTGAGAAGGTATGGAAGGACCGGTATATCAACATAGACACCAAGATGAAATTCTATGATGCCTGTGTTCTCTCCACCCTTCTGTATGCTTCTGAATGCTTGACTCTCACTGAAAGAGATGAGTCCAGATTAGATGCCAAAGGAAAATTCTCCGCATCAAATGGTCCCAGCATATCACCAACGACGTCATAAGATCCATGACAAAACAACAGAATAGTAAGCTCACTACTATCATTAGAAAGCGCCGCTTACAGAGGTTTGGTCACCTGCTCAGAATGGATGAGAGTCGCATCTCAATAAAACGCTACTTTTGGAATCCCAAAACGGAATAAGGAGACCTGGACGCTTAGGACAACTTGGAAGAACGTTATTTAAAGGAACTTGGATAGACTTGGCACCAGGTGGTCTGTGGAAGAAGTTGAAGCTGCTACCAAGGACCGGGCCATATGGAAGTTTCTCCTACGTCAGGCAGCAGGTGCAGAAATGCACGATGCTGTCTGGTAGGTAGGTAGGTAGGTAGGTAGGTAGGTAGGTAGGTAGGTATGCCATGATTGTGTAACTATATAGTTCGGGGACAATATATTCAACCATAATGCTTTGAGTAAACTCAAAACACTTGTGATTTGTATAATAATAAAGCCCTATCATAAATAAAATGGAAACTATCGTCATGCTAAAAAAAACCGGGACTTTATACGATCTCCATTTAAAATTGACCAATAAGCATGATAAGAACATTCGTTTGTTTGTCAACACGAGTCTCTGCATGAAAATATTGAACCACAATGACGTCCCATAAAAGCTTGTAAACAACGGTGCTTAGAATACTGACTCCATTCCTCCCTCCCTGTGCTTCCCTGAAACGTGTGATAGTGAAAATAGTAAAAATTTTCATTCGTTGAAACGTTAAAATGTACCATGAAAAGTTCCACAAAATAGGTTATCTACTAAGTACTCTATGTAGCTATGTTGTTACAAATCGTTAATGACTCAAGGCCAAAACACATTTTGCCCAAATTCACAACAAAACTGTTTAAGTTAACAAAATCTGAATCTTTAATCAAAAGTAAGGTATGATTTATCGATAAATTTGTGAGGGAACATAAATACATACTATCAGTCTGAATCAATCAAATACACTGTTTATTAATATTATTTAACCAGCAGCCTTTTTCGTGTTGTTGACTTCAAAGTTCAGATCGTGTTTCGCTTGTCCAACGAAAATCACTAAGGACCTTCATATCCATTGCATAAAATCCTCGCACAGATGCCAATCTCTAAAATGGTGATCTTTTCACCTTTAACACAATTTTTTGGAAAACAGGGCTGCCTCGCATGCAGTCCCTCTTTTTCCACTTATATTGACAGATGTTTTGTTTCATAAAACAGACTTCAGCAGGAATATATTTCTTTCTGGGAAGAGGGACGCATTTTGACGTATTCTAGATAGGCTATTCAATAACCATCAAAATTGATTTGTACCAATCAAATTGATACAACCTGTATGATTTCTTCAACACGAACGTGTGATTGGTTACTGCACCAATAGATAACTTAAGCTTTGATCCGATTACATAAGCTTTGATCCGAGAGTAGACGGAGCGTGTCAACTTGCCTTGAAGAAACTACAATCCTGCGTTTCTGAAATCAAGCAGTGGATGACCTTAAACAACTTGCAGTTAAACAAGGCTAAAACCACGTACTGGTGATCATTCATTTGAATCATGTGCACCCCGGATTTGGAATTCTCTACCTCGGCACACTCCAGCTTTTCAAAATAAATTTGAATACATACCTGTTCAAGTAGTTTTTTCAAGCTCTTATCCAATCGTCTTGTCGCTTAAACGCGGAACATATGTATCCACTAGTCTTCATGGTATCAACTTTGTCCTTCGGATGTACTAGCAGCTATTAGCAGCTTTTGAGCGTATGTGGTTTCATGGCAACTGAAATCTTGTGTTTCGAAAAATCTTCTCAGTGAATTAGAAGAATTTTTTAACTTCAACACTACTTAAAATTTGATCGCTTACCCGGAGCGCTTTCACAGTACCAACTGCGTCCTCAGCCGGATGTTATGGCTCTGATGATTTATGGCTTGTTGACAACCTTTGATGACGTTACACTAGAAGATGACGTCAGAGGTGTTGTCCTCGTCCCCCTGGTGGTCTTGGGTATGAGTAGGTTGTCCCAAACTGGATCTAAGTCCAGTCCAGTGTCTCTGTTCAAGTTCGGTCCTTTATTCCTGATGTGGATGGCTTCTAGGACTCTTCTGGAAAATTATTTGGGTTCTTTTTCCAGCACATTTACGTTTTCCCAGATATGCTCATGTACAGCAGATTTGGAACCGGCAGCCTTTGATTTATGTTCAGATAGCCGTTTTTCCAACTTTCTACCTGTTTCACCAATGTACATAGCATCACAATTTAAACAGGAGATTTCATAGACAGTCCCTGACTGTTTAAATTTGTCGATTTTATCGTTCGGTGACACGAGTGTTTGCCAGAGTGTGCGGTATGGTTTGAAAGCAGTGGGGACACCTGCTGTTTTGAATGCTCGGCGAAGCTGCTCCGAAGTTCCTTCCAAATAATGTAAGGTTATTGTGAACCCCTTGGAAGTTTCACTATCCGGATCGTCCTGTGAAGCTGGTTTTCCACGCTTCTCCTGGGCTCTGAAATAGGTCCAGTCGCGATAACCGCAGTTTCGGAGCGCTCCTTTTACGTGTTCAATTTCCTCAGCTTTATCCTCCGGCCTCCGGGTCCGTCACAATTTCAATCCTATATAACAAAGTCTTGATCACACTTAGTTTATGCTCTAGTGGGTACCGGGTGGTGTGATGCAAAACTTAAAAACTGGTCAGTGTGAGTTGGTTTTTCCAAAGATCTTGATCTTCACACTGCCATCGCTAGCCCGCACGACCAGAGTGTCGAGGAAAGGAAGTTGCCCGTCTTCCTCTTCCTCTCTGGTGACCTTAATGTTGTCGTCTTGCGAATTAATGTGATCTGTGAATTCATCCACGTGCGAAGTTTTTATAACGCAGAATGTGTCGTCGACATAGCGAACCCACTTCAAAATACTCCATATACGCGTTGGCCACCAGGGGACTACACGGACTGCCCATTGCGCATCCATCCTTTTGTTGGTAGTATTTCTCTCTAAACACAAAATATGTCGTGCTCAAGCAAAAGTTCAAGAGATTAATGATGTCATCCACCTCAAGATTTTCTGCCGTCCCTACTTTCCAACAAACTGCTAACAACGACGAGGACTTCTTTCACCGGGATAGAAGTGAACAATGCCGACACGTCAAAGGACACTATGGACTCATCAGGCTCTACTTTGAAGTCTTTGATCTTGTTAACAAAGGCCTGAGAATTAATGATGTGATGTTCAGTTTTTCCTATCAAAGGTGATATAATGTCCGCAACAAATCTCAGTGAAGTTTCTCAGATAGGCCTGCCACATAAGGAATAACTATCATGCCTTTGATTCCTGTGTCATGCGTGGTGCTCTTCCGTTCTCTGTTCTAATTCTGACTTAGCTAGCTTCCACCTATTGCTTTGCCTTGTCAAAAGCCCACTTTTGGTACCCATAACCGGAAAAAGCCTTCTTTATTCTACTTTCTTCCTTATCTTCGTCATTGTCTTCTGTCACAATGGTATGCATTCCTATAAACGACGCCAATTTTTTGATGTAGTGGGTGCTGTGAATCAAAGTTAAAGTAGGCTATTGATCGGTATGAGTCTTCTTTCTGTACACCAACAGTTTTACAGTACAGTACCATTCTCCTTTCTCATAATTTAGGGTCCAAGAATGGGATCTTGCCCGTATGCCGCTCATCAAAAGGTAAGTGAAAAAGTGGAGATAAAAATAGGTGAAAACATTTCAGCTCCTGCATCCAACAGCAGAGAGCTTTATTGTACCACAAAGAAGCACAAGAAGGGTACTACATGGGTATCATCGGATATCAGACCTCACTCAAAAGCGCTAGCTGACATTTTGTCACCAATCGTGGGTACATCGGAGCACCATGTCGTAACTCGTAATGTCGTCTTAACTGGTTCTTTGAGGTACAATAAAGCCAGGGCATGGTCTCTGCTGTTGGATACAGGAGCTGAAATGTTTTCACTCATTTTTATCTCCGCTTTTTTAGTTGCAGGCCACTCAAATCCAGCTCTGTATTGACCTTGTTTTTCTGCGATTTCCTTGTTTTCTAGAAGCCCGTTGATCTTCTTTTCCTGGCTTTCTTTCGTTGTTTCTTTCGTTGACGGTTGTCAATGCGAGTCTGCTTTACTTTCAGATCTGCGATTTCCAGTGTTTCTAGAAGGTTTTGTTGGCACCGGTAGTTACATCGGTTGGCACTTTATAATACTCTTGATCACGTATACGATCCACTTATAAGAATAAAGCAACCGAGGGATGCGAAAATCGCCGGAAGTAATGGTCAATCCCGCGGGAAAGTGCAGTGGATCCTCAGTGATCATTCTGAAGAAGCCATCAACCAACAACCATCAACCTACAAATGCATATAATTCATTTTTTCGTGGACTTAATTAATCCCCTTGCCATTGAAGGTTTCACAGAACACCATTTCGCACGCTCATTTTTACAAGTAAATTTGGAATGCATTATGAAATATAGAAACTATTGTTCTTAAATTGACATATTTGCGTTATAATTTACTGCTCACAATTAATTTTCGACTTCTATAGGCTTTAATGGCAAGGTGGTTTTGAATAGATAATCGTCTATATCTTTGAGACGTTGAAGTTCATGTTTTTGAACCGCATTCGCAAACTCTCTATTATATAATGACCGACACTCAAAATCTACGGCAAGTTATATAACTGTACTGCCACTATCAAGGCGCGTTATCAAGGAGCTAGTAACCACTTCACTGTCGAATCAGAGCTAGCGTGGCACAAGTTATCTATGCCACAAAATTGGCATCTGCCCCATCGCAAGGGGGATGGACATACTACAGCCAATAGCGTAAAATTGGCATGTGAGTGAACCACAGATAAATCAGAGCACTTTTGAGTTTATTGGGGACATCATGATGAGGAATAACATAGTGATTTTTTGGTATGCACTCACATTCGTTTTACCCTTGTGTTTAATTTCTAGTTCGGCAACAGAAGTTGAAAGCCAACATGGCCAAGGTAAGTACCAGCACCTTATTTATTAGCTAACGCTGTGGAAACTATCTGGTTCGGAGAAGGGTTTATGCCCCTAACAAACCACAAAACAAGAAATTATCAATTTTGCCATCTTTGAATATAAAACGTATGTCTACGGGCTATGTGGGCTATAACCAAAAAAAAATGTCACGTATATTTATTTTAAATAATGAAGAATGAGGCGGCCTATATGCTGCAAGAATGTAAATGTTAAAATGGCCAGAGTACCAACTGCCCGGACCAACTGTTAGCTTAGGTAGTGCAGTGGTTAAGGCTCTGGACCGGTGATCCTGCGACCGGGTTCAATCCCCGCTGAGTCTTGATTTTATTCTCTCTCAAAATTTTCATATGTCAGTTTGCTCGAGCCCCCAAAACATATTTTATCATGACGGAGAAAATGACTGGCTGTCATTTATGTATGTGTTGACTTGTGTTAAAAACCTTTCTCATATATTTGATCATATTCGGCAGAATTAAGCCAGTCAAAGTCCAATACAGTTTAGAGGCTATTACCCAGCTAACACACTACGTTTTCACGACGTTCGCTGACGTTGAACTTAGGTTGTCATTTATGTTGTAAACATGTAAATCTGTGAACTCACGGTATTCGTGTTGTGACAACGTTATTTTCGACATTGATTTTTGGACGTTGATGTAACGTCATTTGACGTTATGACGTTGTTTCGACGTTGATGCAATGTTTGACCAGACCTGGTGACAACGTTTGAATAACACATTCCGAAAACGTTACACAAATACGTATCTCAACGACATGGAATAGTTTGGATGTTGACACCATGGAATGCAAATTCTTTCATTCCAAGGAGATTGTTGTCCAGCCAAAATTTCTCCATCGTGTCGTCTGACGAGTGCCTTTTGGCGTAAAACACAGAGTAACGACTTCTATTCCTGAAGTTCTAAAGTTTGCATTTTTATACGCTCTCCCGTTTTGGGATTTAGCATCATTGTTGCCGCATGTTAAAATAATGTCATAATCACGTTGTCTCGACGTATAAAGCATGTGGTTAAAACGTGCTTTAAAAGTCATGAACTGACCCAGATACAACCAGGGAACTTAGATCTCCGGGAATTGCGATTGAAAAAGGTCACGATTCACACAAGTCGGACCTCATCTCTACGATCTGAATTGACATAGGTCAGTTTATTTCCCGGCATGCTTAGTAGGCACATCGGTCTTACCCTAAACCCTGGAAGATATTTAATAAATATTTGCTCCACAATTTATCAATACATGTATGATAAAATATTAAAACATCGTATAAGAATTATTCTATAGTAAATCAGTTATACCAAGTACCTGATGAGGCATTAAATATGCCGGATATTAATCATCTTCCTAATAGGCAGACTATGGTACATGTCATAGACGTGACTTTTTACGTCCGCAAATGGCCGTTGGTCGGACCTCATCTCTTCTCAAATTGTGACCTAGGTCCCGACATTTAAGCCTATGCAGTCTCATCCCCCTGATACAACGTCATCTACGGACGTCGTTAGTACGCAAATTTATGACGTTGTTTCGACGTATAACGCACGTTATTACAACACCGTATAAATGTCATGGTCTGACCCCGGTACAACGTAATCTACGGACGTCGTAATTACGTTAATTTGTGAACTCGTATTCGTGCTGTGACAACGTTATTTTCGGACGTTGATATAACGTCATAATGACGTTGTTTCGACGTTCACAACTTGACGTCGAAACAACGTCATAACGATGTTATACATTAACGTTCAGGAATACGAGTTCACAGATTTACGTACTTACAACGTCCATATATTACGTTTATATGACTTTGTATAAATTTTATACGACGTTGTAACAACCAAAAATTTTAGCTGGGTAAATGTCAGGGATGCCAACCGAATATGACGGGACTGGGATGGGAAGAGGCTTAATTTGTTCAAATACAAGCAAAGTAAACTGAATAGAATTGGAACTGAAATCATGGGTGGGTGCACTGAAACGGGTAGTTATAAACAACGGGTATTAGAGGTGATAGTGATATAGTTCATAATTTATCTTTTATTTCAAGTAGGATATGTGAAAAGAAATAAAATCAACAATATGAAGGAACTAGAGCGGTTCTCGGCTTTTGCGGTAGCCGTAACTTTACGAAGGGTCCCTGTAGTCAGTAGTAAATCCCTATTTATACTTACGAAAGGTACCGTACGTAAGTTGAGTGAAATGGAACTTAAAACTCGTTGTAAGTAGCTGTAAGTTACGAAAGCTTCGTAAAGTTTACGGATATGGGCCCCAGGTTGGTGTATTTTTTCGGTCTGGACATGATTTATCTGTTCATTCCATTGTTTATGGTATTTTTTTGTGTATGAGTTGCTTGTCTGTTCTGTTTGCCACTGGAATAACCAATGCATGAAATATGGATTGATTTTGAGATGACACAATATTGTAGCATTATGCAGATTGAGAAGTAAAGACTGTACTGCTATTCTATTGAAAGAAGGGCTTAGATTAACCGAATCAGCAAAATCATTACATTAAACATGGTAAAATACATAACAGGTGTATCGAGAAATGTATTCAAGGCAAAAAATTTGCATATATTGTACCTAATTTGCATATTCAAGATTTGAATATATAATGAGCTAATTTGCATATTTAATTAGCTACTGAGCTGGTTGTTATTTTAAATGTTAGTGCTTAACACATACGACCATTGTACTAATTTTCATTGATGTGCTACTTACAAAATTGAAGATATTTTATTTACGCATAATGATTAGCTGAACTTAGTCTTTAGTCTTTTCTATGATTGCGGAATCCATTGAAATTTTCAAGGGTGTATTGTACAAATATGCAATAAATGACTTATTTTATCATTGTAGAATCTGAAAAACCTATGAAAACTGTGATGCCTAGTGTAATTTTTAGGACATTTATTACCTCGTTTTTATAATGCAGTGATTCAAAATCACTAAAAACTCATTTTTAGCCTAAAATGGCTTTTTGTGCCAGGTTTTCAACTATTTTTGCCCAACTTCAAATTTGAAGAACTCAAGAACGCATTGTCCGATTGACATGATTTTTTCACCTTGAAATTGACACCAATTTTATACATGTACCGTGTATTTCAAATACTAGTACCTAATTTTAAAGCTGACAATTTGGGCATTTTAAATTTGAACATATATGCAAGTCTTAATTTTGTGGGAGCAGGTCTCATTTTTTTGTTTTGTGCGTTTTTCCTTTGAGATAAAAGATCAAGGACGAATTAAAGAAGTCAAGCTTAAAATAATATCATATGTTAAAATACCATAATATCAGATGTCTGACGTTCTAGTTGGAAGTTTATGGTAATCACAATCATCATGATTGAGTTGATTCCTAATTCATTTTAAAGCAATCGAGTGAAGTTCAAATTTAAAGTTCACGACGTCTGACGACGATGAACATGATGAAGTTGCAGTGTATAAAGATATAGTATACGTTTAAAATTTGTTGGTTCTCGTACTCTCCTGCCCCAATTTCTGGGATAATGGGATTAGTTAGATTTTGGTTTAGATTTTTTGAAAAATTAAAACTGTATATAGATAAATCAGTTTAGAGAACAATAATCACTTTCAAGTGTTTTTTGTGGTACTCCCGGGGGTTTATCCATTTACAGCCTTTGCATCGAGGCTTGAGATTGGAATTCCAATTTTCTTTCTCACGAAAATGACGAAGGACTAAGTGTAAAATTGTACAATTGTTATTGTGTTTGGGAGTGACATTCTCTCCTTTCTCCATTTCCTTGCTATTTTCTTCCATTTTTTTGCTTTGTTTATCGAAGTTATCTGGACCAGCATGCATCTTATTAGTCTACACTGGCTATCTAGGCTTGTGCATTTTTATTGTATGAGCATGGATTTTTGCATGTGTCACTCACGGACTAACCTGGGTAAACAAACAAACAAGAATCCCCGTTTTGAAAAACAAAATGCTTACTCCTTTTCCTCGAGCACTGTGGAAAAGACCAAAATGACAATTTTATATTGAAGAAGAAAAAAATAATGTGACATTCAATTCATGGAAATACTCCGACGAGAACCAACAATTTATTTTTTTGCAGCCTTATGTAACTTACAGAGCCTTATGTAACTAAGATAAAACAGCCGTTTAAAGATTATCGTAGTCTAGTCTAGCTTCATACTATGACTCGAGGTCGGGTGTGAATCCAAAGACGAACATGTATTTTGCACGACCATTGCTTGTTCAAGTTTGGGTGCAATAAGTAGGGCACAGCGTAAACACCAGGTAATTTTTGACAAATTTGTGAGACTTTTTAGCTACAGTCCATTGAAAAACAGCCTAGAAATGCGCTACGAAGTACTAGTATTTCAAAACTATCGAAAATGTGTTCTTTACGACCAAATTCATTTATACATGTCAGATTTTGACATAACAATATGATACATTTAAATAAAACGCTCCATCTGGCGGCCATTTTGGACACAATATATGCAGCCATATTTTATGTTAACATTTAAGTATTTCAAAAATTAACGGAGGTGCACGTGTTCCTTGTGAGTCGTGACCAAATATATATACCGTATCCAGTGTTTGGTTACGATATTTTCACATTGATATAATGTATTTTAATTGAAATTCTAATTCAGGCGGCCATTTTGGACACCCTATTGGCAGCCATCTGGATTGAAATAAGCAAATATATAAGCATAAATGTGATGTGTCATGTCAAAAGCAGATACCACTTTTGGGCAGGATCGTAAATGGAGAAATAGCCAACAAATCTGCCCGGGGATAATTTTTTCACAATTTGTGTTTGTTGCGAATTTGTGATGTTATCAATGTTAAAAATATTGTCTGATAGTTTCAGACCGGAATATAACTACCATAGTTTTTGAGCCATTTTCAAGGAAATTCCTATTCTCAACATTGGCAATAATATGTTTAAAGGCCGATATCTCAATTTCCAATCTTATAATACCATAACTTACGAACTCAATATCTTCGCTTAGGAATGTCCGATTACATAGGGGAAAACGGCGTTGTGGAGCAAAATATCTCAATTGAGTCATTCCATGTCAACTCCTGGGATGTGCACCGCAGCACCTCTTCAATTTTTTCTTTTTCTGTGTGGTGGTAGATATTGATGAGAAAGTAAAATCCTGAAAATTTGAGCTTCATACGCTATTTCATTTTCCCGTGGCATCAATTTGAAATTTAGGGGGATCAGCGTAAAAATGTGTCGCAACGGGAAAGACGATGTTTGGAGGTCCATAAATGTATAAAGGGAACCCCCTACAACTTTGTCCATCCAGGACCAACTTCGGGGGGTCAGAACTCCAAAAGTAAAAATAATTTTTTGTCCATTTTTTTACCAGTCGGAACCCTTTGGTAGGACATTACTCTTATCCAATATTGAGTCAATTAGAATAATTTTAGCTGAGATATTACCCATGCAAAACTCCAATAGTACATTTTTTATACATTTTGACCCCCCTGAAAACCAATGTCAGACATTTTGCCCCACCATCAACTTCAGGTATGTTGAAAATATGTTCTTGGACAACATTTCTGAGAAATAGTGGCTTGGGGTCTTGATGACTTTGCTTTAAAAACATCAGTTAGGTTTGCCTCAATATTGACTCAATATTGGATAAGAGTAATGTCCTACCAAAGGGTTCCGACTGGTAAAAAAAATGGACAAACAATTATTTTTTACTTTTGGAGTTCTGACCCCCCGAAGTTGGTCCTGGATGGACAAAGTTACATTTTGAGGGCCCTGTATCTTTTAAAGTACAGGAGTTAAAAGTTTTCTGATGCCAGATTTGAACTCTACACAATTAAGTACCCCAGGATACATACTTTTCAAAATAATTTCAAATTGATGCCATGGGAAAAAGAAATAGCGTATGAAGCTCAAATGTTCAGGATTTTACTTTCTCATCAATATCTACCACCACACAGAAAAAGAAAAAAATTGAAGAGGTGCTGCGGTGCACATCCCAAGAGTTGACATGGAATGGCTCTATTAAGATATGTAAAAACCTCAAAATTGATAACCTGCCCAAAAGTGTCTGCTTTTGACATGACACGTCACAAATATGTTCCTCGTCACCAGATGCATACATCCCGTGGCTTTTTGCCTCTCTGTAGCGTATTTCTAGGCTGTAATTCACTGGATTACGAGTTACAACATGGCGTATGGTGGTATATCTACGTTAGATCTTTGAAGCCTAAGAACATCTCGACTTGGGTAGAAAACTATGAATATATTCCGTTACTTATGCTTTCTGTAAAAAAAACATAATATTTTGCACTTTTTAGATCGTGATAAACGTGAAGACACATTGGACACACTACAATCTGAGAGAGGTAGAAACAGAACTGGTAAGTACAAAACATAGTTCTCTGCATTATTCTCGTTTAATTATTCTTATTCCCATACTCCGTGATCATACGCCCATCAAACGTTCCAAAATCACTCTCCTGTGTTGTTTATGTAGCCAGTATTGAAGATTAGATGAACGGACAACGCATAATTTTTTAAAGTGTCCGTTTATTAATATTAATGACAATCCAGGATATTGAACATTCGATGGACTGCTATGATCCATGTTGTTTGTAAGAAATCATTATTATGAAGCAATAGTGAGGTGTTAAAATTTAACTTCATTCATACGTGCAGATTATTCATTGAAATGCATGTGAGATCGACCGTATAAAGATTTGCATCTTGATACACACTTTCAAAAGGCGTTGGAATGGACAGTTTTGTAGCGGGTTCATGTGGTTTATGCAAAGCGATTAATTTTCCTCACGGCAAAGTATCATTTTGAAAATAAAGTCATGATGATAGATGATGCATGTAGTGGGTCAAATAATATTCAGGAACCACTCAATATAATTAATTTTAAGCGACATGTTATTGTTACTCTCGTTTAGTAAAACAAAAACAGACTGAATTGAAAGTTTTACTGCATAGAAAGTTAGAAACCGTTAAAAAATTGGATAGAAGCTTTAATGTAGACGCGCCCTCCTGTAATCAAATGCTGTAGATGTTGAGCGCTGTATGTACAATCGTTGATTGTTTTTGCTCCTGGCTAATACTGAATCTACACACCCCTGTCAAGAAAAAATGCATTAGTATAAAACTCCACACACATACGGCAATTTTCTTGCTGTGGAACCCGTGTATAGCATAATACCTTTGTATATGCTGTCCGTTTTGGAAAGAGTAGAATATTAACCACTGACTACCCTGTATGTAATTCTGAATGGACTGATTCCTGAATATTATTATCATGGATTTGTAAGTTTTTGGCATTTGTCGAATTGATTTTTAACGAGATAGGCATTTAAATAAATGATTTTTGTAAAATGAAAAAATAATTGTCTATGAATGGTATAAATATGTCACATTAAATGTTTAAATGGATTGTTTTTCTCTTTGTCCAGGCGTCACATTCATCTCATGTGCTGTGGTATTATTTCTGTGCACCGGAATCTTATTATTAATTTGTGCAATATGCAATTTAATTCGCTGTTTAAATGTCTGGTTGGAAAAACGGGGAATAATCTTTATCAGAACTACGCCCTCTATAGTTCCAGATATATCAAGCCCGCCTAGCTACGTCGAGTGTGTAAATCCACCACCGAGCTATGCTGATGCTGTAAATCATCAAGGATTTATGCAGATTAAATCGATACCACCTTCTTTATCAACCCGCGATTCAGCAATTGCTATTTTTTCGCAACAAACAACTCACAGAGCTTGAAACAAAAATGTAAACCTAAATGTATAAAAAGCCTAAACAGCAATATTTGACGAAGAAGGACATCATCGCCCGGCTTTTTATTACGGCCAGTATTGGAAGTAAGAGCTCGGACAACATCGTATCATTGGCAAGCTAATATTATGAGGACAATGAAAATGACTCATTTTTTGAGAAAATAAGTCGTTTAAAATTGATATTCCGCAAAAACCAACTGTAAGCGGTGAGTTCCTTCGATCGAGACAGATTTGACCTAGAAACTACAGTGATATCATGATGTGAATATGGCCAACCACTCTCAATGCACAGAACGTATACTGTTTTTGTTATCAGAAAAAAACTCTGAATCAAGAATTACAAATTTAATGGTTTTTACACATACGGATAAAATCAGACCGCTTCTTTATTATATATTAGTAAGTTGTGATATTACAATTCATATCTATATCAACATGATGAAAAATACTTGGACTTAAAAATAATAATAAAAAACAATTTAGATCAATTTCACAGTACGAGCTTAGAATTTGAGCATGATATATCAATATTATATTTATTATGCAAATAACCAATTTCTGTGGCACGGCAACTAACCTTTTGTTGTCCCTTCCCAATTTCTCGTGGTACAAGGTCGCGCATTATATATATACACCAATGAACATCAAAAGAGCTCTCCGAGAGCTAATGTGCCATGTACTTCTCGTGAGCATATAGTGTCCTGCACAGCCAGTTTGGTTACGCGTAACTAAACTTGCTGCGGAGGAGACTACTCTTCATATACTGTACGTCATCAGTCTGCTGCATTGCAAATTAATTTCGCTTCGAACGGGGGGAACTGTACGAGCCAGCACAGTGGCGTAGCCCCCCGTGCCCCCAATCGTTTGCAAAATTTAGAAAATCCCATCGGAAAATTGCCAAAAAACGGCTTGTGCCCCCAATCAGACCCGGTGCCCCCAATCATGGTCTGGTAACTCACCTTATTTCTGAACATGGCAATTCGCCGTAGAAGTGATGTAATAAGAGGATTAACTACCATAGCAATAAATATAATTAAGAAATAAAGGGTAATGCATTATCCTTTACACGCAAATAATGTGTCCGAGGCAGTAAAAACGTAAATAATGGGTGAGGCGCATTATTTGCGTGTAAAGGATAATGCTGCACCCTTTATTTCTATTCTATTACCACAAATATCACTTTTTTGCCCAAATATTTCAAGTTGTTTACCTCATGGTGTAACGCCTACGCGTAGCCAAAGCGCATGATAGCTCGTATTGCAGAACGCATTACCAAGCGTAATGCTTTGCGTAGAATGCGTAACGACGCTAATATACTGCATCGCGCTTTGCTGCGCGCTGTGATGCGAGAAGAACATAAAGTTCGTTGCCCTGGCCACTTTATTGCTAATTAATGGTCTTTCACGTGTCGCGTTTCAACCAATCACAGTGCGCGATTTTGAATAATGGGTCGTGAGGGTAATAGAATGTTGAATACATCGCCCTTCACTACAACGTTCACGCGGTACTTATATGCATTGAACCATAGATGTCAAAGAACAAGGATAAAGACCTGGATCGTAATTATATAGAATATGCATATCATGCTCAGTGGCGTAGCTAAGGGTGGGCAGGGTGGGTGACTCGCCCACCCTGGAAAAATATGGGGGGAAATTTTGGAGCGAGAAGGGAAAAAAGAGAAAGGAAAGGGGGAAGAAAAAAGAAAAGAAGGGAAAAAGAAAGGAAAGAAGGGAAAAGAAAGGGGAACAAAAAGAAAGAAGGGGAAAGGAAAGAAGAGACAAGGAAGAGGGAATGGGGAAAGAAAGGGTCAGGAGGGAAGGAAAAGCAACAGAGAGGAAACCGGAATAAATAAAAAAGAGGGAAATGAAAAAACAAAAGGGAAACCTAAGAGGGATGGGGGAAGGACCGGGGGGAAGGAATAGGGAAGGGGAACGAAAGAGGGAAAAAGTGGAAAAACAACAACCTGTCCTTCTTCATATTCTTTAATTTCTTCCCCTTTCTAAACACTTCTTCCCCCTGTGCATGAATTGCTTCCCCACAATAATCATGCACAGGGGGAAGAAGTGTTTAGAAAGGGGAAGAAATTGAAGAATATGAAGAAGGACAGGGAATTTAAGGAAGGGAAAGGAAAGTGATTTGAGGGGAAGTAATTTAAGTGAGTGTAATGGAAGGGGGAAGAGAAAGGGAAGAAACTGAAAAATATGAAGAAGACGGAAAGAGAAAGAATGGGAACTTAAGGAACAGAAGGGGAAGTAATTGGAAAGTAATTTAATGGAAGAGGGAAGGAATGAGAGAAAGGGGAAGAAATTGAAGAATGTAAAGAAGAAGGAAAGAGAACAAAGGAGAGAAGGCGGAAATAATTTTAAGTGAATGTAATAGTGAATGTAACAACTTGTTAAATCAACTCAAGACTATCAGTATTGTTTTATTTTATTGTTTTACATTGTAAATTCATTTTTGTTTCCTTTCAGATAATTCTAAAATCAAAACTTTACATTTTTACATGGCAAAATTTTCACATAAAAACGTTACAAATGTATGCAAGGAGGCTTCTCCTCATGGTATAAAAATGCCCAAAACCCATGAGCTTCCAGGGGCTTCGCCCCTGGACCCCACCAGGGGCCCTAAAGCGGGCAATTTCAGATAATTCTAAAATAAAAACTTTACATTTTTCACATGGCAAATTTTTCACATAAAAATGTTACAAATGTATGTAATGAGGCTTCCACCCATGGTATAAAAATGCCCAAAACCCATGAGCTTCAGGGGGCTGTGCCCCTCCGGGACTCCCCACGCGCGCGCGTACGTATACGCCAGTGGTCGCTCCACTCGCTATGCTCGCTTCGCTCTATTTATTTATTTATTTATTTATTTATTTATTAACTTGGGGAGGAAATTTTGGAGCCTTGCCCACCCTGGCAATGAGGGCTGGCTACGTCCCTGATCATGCTGATCACTCGCGCCTGTAAGATTAGTATCTTTAAAAAGGAGCGGTATTGTATTCAATCTATATTATTGCAGACATACACAGGTGTTGAGTGCCAAGGAGCTTAGATAGAAAGGAGCCGCAATATATTACGTAATGCTTTGTTACTTTGTTGCCTATTTGATTTGTCGACAGGCTATTCATAAAAGTGGTACCATTATTTCGAACAAAGGGGTTCCGTCACTAAATTGGTCACTGATCCGGCAGCATATTAACGCTTTAGTACACACGAGGCGAGTATCAATAAGTGACCACAACGCAGTCATGTGTGTAAGCCCACCACTTGAGAAACTGGTACCATTGTTCTCACGTATCCCAAATGTGTGCTTGTGCGGGTTTGAAGCCTATAAAGGAGGCTTTAGCTGTCGATGTACAATTATTGATCTTGCATTTGTGTCTAGACCTGACATTATTTGTGCTTCTGGTGTTCACAGTCTAGGAATTAGTGATCAAAATCGTAATCTTAATAATAATAATAATAATAATAATAATAATAATAATAATAATAATCATAATCATAATCATAATAATAATAATAATGATAATGATAATAATAATAATAATAATAATAATGATAATAATAATAATAATAATAAACACGTTTTTATGGAGCATGTAATACCACAAGGAAACTCAATGCGCTAACAGAAAAGTTAAAAGCAGCCAAAATATACAAATGCTGCGAAACGTTATTTCATACACATTAAAAATCTTAAGGTACAAGACAAAATATAATATTTATATACATTATTAATCTTAAGGTACAAATCTTAAGGTATGCATGTTGCCCGGCATGATGCACATAGCAAAGACATGGCAATAATCAGACAATATTAATTTGCAAACAGAAATGTCTTTAGACGGGACTTGAACTGGAGAAGAGTGTTAGCCGAACGAACGCTATAGCTGGAAGAGCATTCCAAAAGCTTCGGAGCTGCGGCAGAAAAAGATCTTTGACCATAAGAACTAGTCTTTAAATTGCGTGGTGGGTCAAAGAGATCTCATGAGGAAGACCGTAAATTTCTGCGCGGCACATATTTAGTTATGAGATTCGCGAGATACAAGTGCTTTCATTGAACAGCTCCATTGTAAGTTATCAGAAGCAGCTTGAATTCAATGGGTTTAGCCAGTGGCGGATCCAGAGCAGTCAGAGGGGGGGGGCCCAATTTTTGAAAAAGAAATGTAAGTAATGGCCGCGAAGCGGCCATGCCAGAGCGCTTGCGCGACGCAGGGGGGTGTCAGAGGGGGATGTGCCCCCCCTCAGAAGTTAGAAACTTTTGGAAAATGTAGACCCATTTGAAGCCATTTGGTGGACCATTTTGTCACTATTATTGTGTAAAATTTTGGTTTGAAAAAGCCTAAAATTTGAGAAAAACAGCCCAATTGAAGCCATTAGTGTGGACAAGTTTTGACTTTTATTGTGTGAATAATTGCTTTATAATTATGTACCAATAAAGTTGCGCACGCAGGTGGTGTCTGAGGGGGATGTTCCCCCTCAGAAGTGAGAAAAATTTGTAAAATGAAGGCCTAATTGAAGCCATTTGGTGGACTATTTTGCACTATTTATTGTGTAAAATTTTATGTTTCAAAAGGCCGAAAATTTGCGAAATGAAGGCCCAATTGAAGCCATTCGTGGACAAGTTTTAACCTTTATAAATAAATTACCCTATATTGCTTTAGATGTAAACATAAAGTTGCGCACACAGGGGGGTGTCTGAGGAGGGATATGGCCCCCTCAGAAGTGAGAAACTTTTGCAAAATGAAGACCTAATTGAAGCCATTTGGTGGACCATTTTTACACTATCATTGCGTTTTAAAACAAAAAAAAGGTTTGTAAAATTTTAAATGTAACACTGACACTTTATAGGCCTAAGACTTGAGATTCGCAATTAAAGCATGCATGGTGTTGAATTGAAGTCGGCTCGAGTCCGTCTTAATAGGCCTACTGACTTTGGTGACAAAATGTGACGGGCCCTACATATCGGTGGGCCCGCCGTATTTTCACATGCTTTTAGGCAGAGGACCCGCCTTCAAGCAAAATAATCACATACCTATATAGACTGACCTGACTGCGATTTAGGCATGGGCCTACTATACGTGCAATTTAACCTTTTCCTTCTCCTTTTCTCCCTTTTTCTTCTTTTTTTTCTCCTTTTCTCCTCTTTCTCTTCTCTTCTCTCCTTTCCTCTTTTTTTTGGGAGGAGGGGGGGGGCCGGGCCCGCCGGCCCCCCCCCCTGAATCCGCGCCTGCGTTTAGCGACGGGCAGCCAATTCAGGATGGCTTGTACATTGGATCTCTTCTTTGCTGTCAACCTAGCTGCAGAATTCTGTATTCTCTGTAACTTCTCGAGATGATATTGAGGCAAGCCATACAGCAGAGAATTGCAAAAGTCAAGACGCGATGTTACAAATGCGTGTATGAGCCTCTCTGTGGTTTTTAGGTCCAGATATTTCCTGATTTGTATTTTGTGAATGACCAAAACTGCAGAGCGACAGATATTGTTCACCTGTTGAGTCATGCGCAGTTCATTATCGAGAATAACTCCCAGATTACGAGCCTCAGATGATGGAATAATTGGAGACGATCCGACGTGAACTGCTTGGATAGGATTGCAAGGCACAAAACGTGAAGCAAAGCACAACACCTCAGTTTTACTTTCGTTAAACTTTAGCTTATTGGACATTGACCAGGTACTGATGTCATTCACACACATTTCCAGATTCTGCAGGGCACTGTCTCTTTCTGATGGATGGTAGACGACATATAGCTGAGTATCGTCAGCATACATTACACAGTTTAGACCATGAGTAGTGATGATGTCCTGCAAATGACCGCTATACATAGTAAACAAAATTGATTCAATGACTGACCCTTGTGGTACTCCGAAACAAAGCTCGTGGTTTTCAGAAAGAGTCTTACCGATCGCAACCGCTTGGTAACGAGCAGCCAGATAAGATGTAAATCACGAGAGTGCAGTAGAAGTAATTCCATACCGAGTCTACCGAGATTATAAACGTTGCAGCAGACTTTTGTGATCAAGAGTATCAAAGGCTGCCGAAAGATCTGATAGCACAAGAGCAGCTTCATTGTGTTGATCTACAGTGCGCAAAAAGATTATCTTCCACTCTTAGAAGTGCCTTGTCCGTGCTGTGGCAGCGACGATATGCTGATTGCATTCTGGCACCACAGAGATGTTGTTCCTCGAGATAAGTTTGCAGTAGACTATGCCATAGTCGAATTTTATTAAAAATATGTTATTATTAGCCATGATGAACCCATTTCGTTGAACTCAAAATTATACTGATGTTTATTAAAATTAAAGTATTCAATAGTAAAATGGTCATAAAGAGTTAAAAATATCAGATGATTAGTGACAATAAAAGTAATTGAATGCAACATTATCTTGCATAATTATAATGGCTCACACAATTCTGATTTTGGAATCTACCAGTTTATTGATAGCGACCCCGAAAATCCGACTATGGACTTTGAATTTTAAGCAGAACTTTACCCCCTGGACTTTGCTCTCTAAAAACACACTGTCAAGCATACTTGTTTATCAGTCCATTAACCACAAGTACTAAGCATGGTATAGTACAAGACGCGCTAGATGTTTGATGAGAGATGAACTTTCGCGTCAACACAAAAGCGCCGCAAATACCGCAGATAGTTGTGTACGGTGTAGTTAATTGTAATGACGCGGGCCCGGAAGATTTAAACCATAGCGAGATATGGGCGACCAATCACAAGGCAGATCCATTTAAAGATGCATTACATCATGGCCAATTTTAGTTAGGCCAGAAATTGGCCTAACTCTCCATAGAGTCCCGTGTTAAAAATCTTAACCACAAGGCAAAGTCAGTAGTCCACTTGGGAAGATATCAAACAGAGGGAGTGCGGTGACTGAAAAAATCAGATACAGATGTGAAAATCTATCAGTTGCACACAAATCAATATAAATCAGAGTTTTATGCTTAAATGTAATAGCCAGAGTATGCAAAATGGGCAAGTGGACTACGGAGAAGTCCAAGTTTGCAGCTGCTTTGCAACAACACGTTCTAATATCTTTGCAAGGAGAGGAAATTTGATATTGGCCTGTAGTTCTGCAGTGACTCTGTGTCCAGGGTTGGTTTCTTGAGAAGAGGATGTTTTGTAAATAGCTTACCTGATACTGTTAATTGTACATGTAATATGTATGCTGATGATACCACACTTCTTTGTACTGCTAATGACCCTTCTACTCTTCAATCAGAACTACAGACAAACTTATATCATATTGCTGATTGGTTCAAGAGTAACAATCTTACTTTAAACATTACGAAAACAAAGTTTATGGTCTTTGGTACTCGTCATATATTGGAAAAGTTCAAAAATGTTCATATATATTATAATAATGATAACATTGAGTGTGTGGAAGAATACAAATACCTTGGTGTTACATTTGACGCTATCTTGTCTTGGTCAAATCACATTAACAAAACGTCTTCTTGTATTTCCAAACGTTGTGGTATTTTTAAACGTATTTTAATATTTAAAAATATTATGTTCCAAGAGATACTCTCATCATGCTTGCTTATGCACTTGTCATGCTAAACTTTGATTATTGTAGCTCTGTTTGGTCTAATTGTTGTGTATACTTAGCTTTCAAACTCTCTTCAAATTCTGCATAACAGACTAACTCGCATTATCTTATCTGCTGATATTAGAACACATGTTAATGATATAATGACTATCTTGCAATGGAACAAATTAAATGATAGATGGTCTAACCAAATGATGGTACTAATATTCAAGTGCCTTAAAGGTATGGCTCCAAGTTACATATCATCTCAATTTAATTTCATGTATAGCATGCATTCCAAAGGTACCAGGAGTCAAACCAACTATAGCCTCCATGACGTGTCATGGAATATTAATGCTGGGAAAAGAACTTGTACTTCACGTGCTGCCAAACTTTGGAACAGTCTTTCTGCTGATATTATTATTAAATGTAATTATGAATCCATGAGTCTCTCTCAATTTAAGCATAGGATTCTTACTTCATAAATTTGTTTATTCCATCTGCATTTATAGGTCCATCTGTGTATATATGTATATGTAATTTTATAATTGTTGATAATTTATTGATAAGAAAGGACCATTTAGTACAAATGTATATTTGTGAAATATTATAGATATCTGGAATGATTTTCCCAATTATACTTCTGGTGGTTAGTGCACGACAAAGCCGCAAATTTCTCCTTCGTCACCAGTCATGACACCAGAGCCCATTTTCTGAAACAGTAAAAACCATAAACCAAAATGTCAAATTTAGGTATATATAAATATAAATTCAGACACATAACATAACATATAAACATAACATAACATAACATAACATAACATAACATAACATAACATAACATAACAACATAACATAACATAACATAACATAACATAACATAACATAACATAACATAACATAACATAACATAACATAACATAACATAACATATCATAACTTAACATAACTTTTACCTAAGTACAGCCTGTCTCAAAAAAAATTGTGCAAGTGAAAAGCGCCCTCTGTGGCAATTAGAAAATACCGTTGTGGCATAATGCTTACATCAACGTCACGGGCGCAGTCTTAGCTCTCAAATGCCGTTTGTTCTGTTCAATTTGCTTGTTTCAATTTCGAAATATGTTTATTTTACAACGAAAGGGTAAAATCACAATTGTGCCACTTTTACTAGGGAAGAGAGCTGTACATGCATAAATCAATGATAGCTGATGTTGATGAGTCTAATGCACTCCCCCTTTCGGGGCGCATGTATTAGACGCATCAACATCAGCACGCGTGCATTATTTTTTGTCTAATATATCTCCCAACAGGTAATACGCGTTCATTAACCTACCACATGCATAAGTGCACAATATTTGTTTGTCTTTTAACATGTCTTAAGTGACTAAGAGAACAGTATTTACCATGATAAAATCATTGACATGCACATGAAAAAAGAGAATCATCATTCCTGCATAATGTTTAAACAGTAAAACAGTCAAAAATATTTTGTCTTGTGTAATTGATGCATTCTTTTTATTTCACGAAGGAACTCTTGATAAACTTGATGCTATTACTGTTACATGTAAAGCCCTCTTCCCTAGTAAAAGTGGCACAATTGTGATTTTACCCTTTCGTCTTTAACTAAACATAACTATACTAAACAAGCAAATTGAACAGCACAAACGGCACTTGAGAGCTAAGACTACGCCCTTGACGTTGATATAAGCATTATGTCACAACGGTATTTTCTAATTGCCAGAGAGGGCGCTTTTCACTTGCACAATTTTTTTTGAGACAGGCTGTATAATCAAATAGGTTAGACTGAGAATCGTACCTAGCACCTCTTTTACCCGTCTTTCACCCATTAGACCAGTGGCGTATGTGCTGTCGCCGACGTATTAAATTTTAATAATTGCACATAAGCTTTTTAATAATGCAATTGTATAGCATATCACCTGAGGTATCATTTCTAATACAACCTGGTAATACAGTCTCCTGTCATGCCCGTGATCAGGGAAAATACATTATTCATTTTATACACAACTTCAGTAATCGGGGGGGTCTTGGTGAGCTAAGAAAGGGTCATGAAACGTGTAAATATAACTTTTTTTCAACCTGAAATGGTCAAATATGAGATTAATTTCGTCAAAATCACCTGCACACAGGCGTTTCTCTTCTCTTTTTCTACAATGTTTTTCTCTCTCTTTTTTGATTCTCGGCGGCGCGCGCCCGTTTAAAAAGGGCTGCATACGCTACTGCCTTTAATATATGTTCAAGAGTAGGTGAATGTTGTATAACGTACAATCGACACAGCGAACCCCTGCGTCTTCACTATGGTCACAATTTCCAATGCCCCAACCATTATGATTGCATTCATCCAGTCTGTTTTCTGATCCTGTACATTCAACATTATCCAGCCATATCACCCCAGAGCCCTGGCCAAAGGTAGCACGACCAACTCCTTGGGCAGCACCATAAGGAAGTCCGAGTTGACGGCAAACTACTCGTGCATCATTAACCCCCCCAAAGGTCATGGCAAACTGTTCCCCATGCGTTATCATAAAACACTTCTACTCGACCTTCGTTGATATTAGAGCCACCAACAAGACGTATTTGAACGGCATTGACCGCTTGAAATAAACAAGAGGACAAAATAATTAATTTCGTCAAAATCACTTGCACACAGGCGTTTCTCTTATCTTTTTCTCCAATGTTCCTCTCTCTTTTTTTTTTTCTTCTTTTTTTTTTTGATCCCCAGGGCGCGCGCCCGTTTAAAAGGGCTGCATACGTATATATATATGTTCAAGAGTAGGTGAATGTTGTATAACTTACAATTGACACAGCGAACCCCTGCATCTTCCCGGTGATCACAATTTTCTATGCCCCATCCTCGATGATTGCATTCATCCAGCCTGTTTTCTGATCCTGTACATTGCACGTTATCCAGCCATATCTCCCCAGAGCCCTGTCCAAAGGCAGCATTACCAATCGCTTCGGCAGCACCATGCGGAAGTCCGAGTTGACGGCAAACGACTCGTGCATCATTAACGTCCCAAAAGTCATCGCAAACTGTTCCCCAGGCGTTACTATAAAACACTTCCACTCGACCTTCGTTGTTGTTTGAGCCACCAACAAGACGTATTTGAACGGCATTGGCTGCTTGAAATAATCAAAGGAGGACAAATTACATGAATTTGTTAAGGTATTACTTTTTATACAGATAAAATTCCATCAATGTTTCATTTAAATACTCAAAGGTGGGTAATCAAAACTAGGATATGGACTAGAAGTTTATTAAATATCAATATTAGATATAATAAGTTAAAATATATGATCATTATTCCAATTAAATAAAGTTGAATAGAGGATAGAATGTGTCACTGCTATCCCTTCTCTCTGGGTGGCCTTGTTAATGTTTGAAACTGCTTATGATTTGCTTGGTTGGATCACGTGGTTGGATTACTAGTAGTTCCAATAGGAGCTTCAGTGCTAGCTTACCCTAGCAAACACACAGCGTTTTATAGATGTCGGGTTTAATATATCCGGGATGGTTATATCAAGGGTACATAAAAGGTTTTAATATAACCGTTTCAATTACATTTTGTGTTTGCTGGATAGTAATATTAAATATTCTGGATCCTGATATCTCCACAGCTATTCCCCATAACTCAAGTTTGTACCGGACCGTTGTATTTGGTAGAATTACATATGATTTAGTTAGGGAAAGAAGGCGTCTTCAGGGCAAAAAAATTCCATGACGGTCAAAATTAGAAAAAAAAATTAAAGGGACCACTGTTCAAATTATCCTTTAAAATTCCCTTTTAAGGTAGGACTGTATTTACAGAACACGAACTCAAGACCTCACCTGGCCTGAAAATGGCTGAAAGTAGGTTCGATCCAATAATGCCAACTCTTCCAAACCATTTTTAAGATGAGGAGGTTGACAAATAACATGGCTGACGTCATTGGAAATCCAATATCCTCGACGAACAATTTGAATTTGATTTTATGATTCAGAAACCCATGAACATGATGCAGAATTTCAAATTTAAAGGCATAATGTCTTGATTTCTATCAAGATTTAATTTTGTTACTCTTTACTCAAAATGCTGAAATAATATTTAGTAATAACGGTCAGTAAGGATTTTTATCCATTTTAACCCGAAATAACAAGGTAACGTGAAAGAAATCCTCTGGCTATTTTTTGTCGTTCAATATGGAATTCTATGGGGGACTTAATGTGTGAATTATGACATTATGTCAAAATTGTTCTATTATCCTGGCTATTTTTGCCGTTCAATATGGAATTCTATGGGGGACCTAACCCTAACCCTACCCGTGGTTTTTTGGCTATCGGAAGGGAAAGAAGGAACGAAAAAGGAGAGAAGATGAAGAAGAAAGTCCCTTGGCACCCCCGGGATTCGAACCTCGGACCCCTCGCATGCCACGCAGAAGATCCCCAGCATGTAGCTACACAGGTGACGTTGGCCCGACCAACGATTCCTGGGTATATATGACTTGGTCTGATTGCGTCATCAAGTCCCGTGGAATGCATGCACGCAGAGTGGTTTTAATAGTGAGCTTTAGTGAGTCCTAGTTGGGTTAGGGTTAAGGAGGCATATATGAAAAACATGCATGGTCACTAATGTGTGAATTATGTCAAAATGGTTCTATTATCCTGCCAAACACAACGAATTTGGCTGATTCCGTTGGGAAATACGTAACTTAATATGGCAAAAAATCAGGTTTAAAGAGAATTAATCAATTTCATAATACATTAATAATAGATCGTACAATAAATTGGTAAGATTTAATTTAAATCTGGTCAACCAGACATATCTATTTTTGACGGACGACGCGACGTTTCGATTGAAACCTTCAGTCTTCAGCTGGGTTTTGATGCAAACGACCTTGAGTACCAGGCACTTTCGGTATTGATGACAATCGCCAAGGAATGTCCTTTATGATTCGGTCCCAGTACCGTTGTGGCATAATGCTTACATCAACGTCACGGGCGCAGTCTTAGCTCTCAAATGCCGTTTGTTCTGTTCAATTTGCTTGTTTCAATTTCGAAATATGTTTATTTTACAACGAAAGGGTAAAATCACAATTGTGCCACTTTTACTAGGGAAGAGAGCTGTACATGCATAAATCAATGATAGCTGATGTTGATGAGTCTAATGCACTCCCCCCTTTCGGGGCGCATGTATTAGACGCATCAACATCAGCACGCGTGCATTATTTTGTCTAATATATCTCCCAACAGGTAATACGCGTTCATTAACCTACAACATGCATAAGTGCACAATATTTGTTTGTCTTTTAACATGTCTTAAGTGACTAAGAGAACAGTATTTACCATGATAAAATCATTGACATGCACATGAAAAAAGAGAATCATCATTCCTGCATAATGTTTAAACAGTAAAAAAAGTCAAAAATATTTTGTCTTGTGTAATTGATGCATTCTTTTGATTTCACGAAGGAACTCTTGATAAACTTGATGCTATTACTGTTACATGTAAAGCCCTCTTCCCTAGTAAAAGTGGCACAATTGTGATTTTACCCTTTCGTCTTTAACTAAACATAACTATACTAAACAAGCAAATTGAACAGCACAAACGGCACTTGAGAGCTAAGACTACGCCCTTGACGTTGATATAAGCATTATGTCACAACGGTATTTTCTAATTGCCAGAGAGGGCGCTTTTCACTTGCACAATTGTTTTTGAGACAGGCTGTATAATCAAATAGGTTAGACTGAGAATCGTACCTAGCACCTCTTTTACCCGTCTTTCACCCATTAGACCAGTGGCGTATGTGCTGTCGCCGACGTATTAAATTTTAATAATTGCACATAAGCTTTTTAATAATGCAATTGTATAGCATATCACCTGAGGTATCATTTCTAATACAACCTGGTAATACAGTCTCCTGTCATGCCCGTGATCAGGGAAAATACATTATTCGTTTTATACACAACTTCAGTAATCGGGGGGGGGGGGGGGGCTTGGTGAGCTAAGAAAGGGTCATGAAACGTGTAAATATAACTTTTTTTCAACCTGAAATGGTCAAATATGAGATTAATTTCGTCAAAATCATCTGCACACAGGCGTTTCTCTTCTCTTTTTCTACAATGTTTTTCTCTCTCTTTTTTGATTCTCGGCGGCGCGCGCCCGTTTAAAAAGGGCTGCATACGCTACTGCCTTTAATATATGTTCAAGAGTAGGTGAATGTTGTATAACGTACAATCGACACAGCGAACCCCTGCGTCTTCACTATGGTCACAATTTCCAATGCCCCAACCATTATGATTGCATTCATCCAGTCTGTTTTCTGATCCTGTACATTCAACATTATCCAGCCATATCACCCCAGAGCCCTGGCCAAAGGTAGCACGACCAACTCCTTGGGCAGCACCATAAGGAAGTCCGAGTTGACGGCAAACTACTCGTGCATCATTAACCCCCCAAAGGTCATGGCAAACTGTTCCCCATGCGTTATCATAAAACACTTCTACTCGACCTTCGTTGATATTAGAGCCACCAACAAGACGTATTTGAACGGCATTGACCGCTTGAAATAAACAAGAGGACAAAATAATTAATTTCGTCAAAATCACTTGCACACAGGCGTTTCTCTTATCTTTTTCTCCAATGTTCCTCTCTTTTTTTTTTTCTTCTTTTTTTTTTTTGATCCCCGGGGCGCGCGCCCGTTTAAAAAGGGCTGCATACGTATATATATATGTTCAAGAGTAGGTGAATGTTGTATAACTTACAATTGACACAGCGAACCCCTGCATCTTCCCGGTGATCACAATTTTCTATGCCCCATCCTCGATGATTGCATTCATCCAGCCTGTTTTCTGATCCTGTACATTGCACGTTATCCAGCCATATCTCCCCAGAGCCCTGTCCAAAGGCAGCATTACCAATCGCTTCGGCAGCACCATGCGGAAGTCCGAGTTGACGGCAAACGACTCGTGCATCATTAACGTCCCAAAAGTCATCGCAAACTGTTCCCCAGGCGTTACTATAAAACACTTCCACTCGACCTTCGTTGTTGTTTGAGCCACCAACAAGACGTATTTGAACGGCATTGGCTGCTTGAAATAATCAAAGGAGGACAAATTACATGAATTTGTTAAGGTATTACTTTTTATACAGATAAAATTCCATCAATGTTTCATTTAAATACTCAAAGGTGGGTAATCAAAACTAGGATATGGACTAGAAGTTTATTAAATATCAATATTAGATATAATCAGTTAAAAAATCTGATCATTATTCCAATTAAATAAAGTTGAATAGAGGATAGAATGTGTCACTGCTATCCCTTCTCTCTGGGTGGCCTTGTTAATGTTTGAAACTGCTTATGATTTGCTTGGTTGGATCACGTGGTTGGATTACTAGTAGTTCCAATAGGAGCTTCAGTGCTAGCTTACCCTAGCAAACACACAGCGTTTTATAGATGTCGGGTTTAATATATCCGGGATGGTTATATCAAGGGTACATAAAAGGTTTTAATATAACCGTTTCAATTACATTTTGTGTTTGCTGGATAGTAATATTAAATATTCTGGATCCTGATATCTCCACAGCTATTCCCCATAACTCAAGTTTGTACCGGACCGTTGTATTTGGTAGAATTACATATGATTTAGTTAGGGAAAGAAGGCGTCTTCAGGGCAAAAAAATTCCATGACGGTCAAAATTAGAAAAAAAAAAAAAAAAAATTAAAGGGACCACTGTTCAAATTATCCTTTAAAATTCCCTTTTAAGGTAGGACTGTATTTACAGAACACGAACTCAAGACCTCACCTGGCCTGAAAATGGCTGAAAGTAGGTTCGATCCAATAATGCCAACTCTTCCAAACCATTTTTAAGATGTGGAGGTTGACAAATAACATGGCTGACGTCATTGGAAATCCAATATCCTCGACGAACAATTTGAATTTGATTTTATGATTCAGAAACCCATGAACATGATGCAGAATTTCAAATTTAAAGGCATAATGTCTTGATTTCTATCAAGATTTAATTTTGTTACTCTTTACTCAAAATGCTGAAATAATATTTAGTAATAACGGTCAGTAAGGATTTTTATCCATTTTAACCCGAAATAACAAGGTAACGTGAAAGAAATCCCTCTGGCTATTTTTGTCGTTCAATATGGAATTCTATGGGGACTTAATGTGTGAATTATGACATTATGTCAAAATTGTTCTATTATGCTGGCTATTTTTGTCGTTCAATATGGAATTCTTTGGGGGGCCTCACCTAACCCTACCCGTGGTTTTTGTAATATCGGAAGGGAAAGAAGGAACGAAAAAGGAGAGAAGATGAAGAAGAAAGTCCCTTGGCACCCCCGGGATTCGAACCTCGGACCCCTCGCATGCCACGCAGAAGATCCCCAGCATGTAGCTACACAGGTGACGTTGGCCCGACCAACGCTTCCCTGGGTATATATGACTTGGTCTGATTGCGTCATCAAGTCCCGTGGAATGCATGCACGCAGAGTGGTTTTAATAGTGAGCTTTAGTGAGTCCTAGTTGGGTTAGGGTTAAGGAGGCATATATGAAAAACATGCATGGTCACTAATGTGTGAATTATGTCAAAATGGTTCTATTATCCTGCCAAACACAACGAATTTGGCTGATTCCGTTGGGAAATACGTAACTTAATATGGCAAAAAATCAGGTTTAAAGAGAATTAATCAATTTCATAATACATTAATAATAGATCGTACAATAAATTGGTAAGATTTAATTTAAATCTGGTCAACCAGACATATCTATTTTTGACGGACGACGCGACGTTTCGATTGAAACCTTCAGTCTTCAGCTGGGTTTTGATGCAAACGACCTTGAGTACCAGGCACTTTCGGTATTGATGACAATCGCCAAGGAATGTCCTTTATGATTCGGTCCCAGTCTTGTGACAGTTTGATCCAGACGCCTCCTCCAACCCAGCTTAAGACTGAAGGTTTCTGTCGCAACCGTGAACCTAAAAAAGATACCCAAAAGGATCATACACAGTGATACAGGGGCAAAATTAAACATGCTCAAAATTCAGTGAAAAGCATTATTATTTGTCTGGGCCTAAGGGTCACAAAAATATGTGACTACGCCACTGACTGCTCCACAGGCCAATAACCCCAAAAGATTCAAAGAAAGATAGTGGAGTAAGAAATTCGGTATGACTACTTCTTTGATCTGATGATGTGTTGATCATATTATTTGATTCAATTATGGGACCACTGCTTCCACGTGTCTCACTACCACTACCCCATCGACCCCAAGTGCTAAAGAAAATAGAGCAATGAAATGGATAATCATCCGGTAGAATGGCTACATCTTTCATTTTGTCGAGACAATCATACTTACAGCAAGTTTGCGTTTCACAATTTTGAATTTCATGTAAGAGTCCACGACACCCTTCACTACGACCGCAAGTTCTAATTCTACTCCTAGATGCGCTACCACATGTATGACTACAACTGCTCCACGCTCCCCATTCTAAAAAATTGAAAAGAAATTAGAGTAAGAAAGAGCCCAATAGAAAAATTTCACCGTTGATAATTTATTAATGGGCAATTCCATGGTAACTTGTGCTGCACTTTTAGGTATCCTTTTACATACTTAATGCTGTAGCTGTTAAAATCATTTAAGTGGAATCTGTATTTTGTATTTTAATGCCAAACATTCAAGGCTAGATCCTCATAGTATTGCTAAACGAAGATATCAACTTTTGTACGCATGGGACAGTCAGTTGTGAAAACGCTAACTCGTGCTACGAGCATAGGACATTCATTTTCATTTTGATGGTGTCCTAAATAAAAAAAAAAACCACTAAAGCCTGATTGATTATAAGTGATTGATTGATATGATAAGTAACTACTATTTTAAGGTTTATCTTGATATATATTTAGAAGATTTACCCATCATAGGTTTACAATTGCTTGCAAAAAACTTGTGCTGTGGTAACTCGTGTTACAAAGATCACACCACAAATCCCTTCTATCTGACTGAACAAATAACAGCCAATGTGTTTATTAATTTGAATGGAAAAAAGTTTGGAATGAAGGCTAATGTGCCCATTTTTGTGATAATGATTGTTTTGTGATGAAAGATGAAATACATTACAATTCTAAAATGTTCAAGTAATAAGGTTTTCAGCTTCTGTTGACGTTACAACAGAGAGAAACTATGTAGAATTTGGTATGGTATACCCCATGTTCGATGCACCACTGTAAAAATCAAACCCAGCAACTACCAAAAATGCTGGCTGTATACTTTTATATTCTTTAGACCAATAATCTAGCAGTTATGAGGCTCGAAAGTTTCCATAATTCTGGGGTTAAGACCACCCTTAAGTATATAAATCAGAGATTCATGTAAAATATCTCATTTTGTCTTTAATATGCAGCTTTCGGCTTAACCATCAAGATGCTATGTTAGGACATCTATCATATTAACATATTAACAAAATCACCAAAATCTTAATTTTGGTGATTTTTACTATCCTCCAAATGAGCAAATCACTGGATGGGCCTTTAATTGTTTACCCTAGATGTAAACAACTTCCGTTAGTTACATACTTAGATACATACGGGAATAACTTTAACATACAGACATTGATGCAAAACTTAGCGTTACATTATGTAGATTATTCTTACGGCAAGGTTGTGTGCTACAAAATCCTGTTTCACTGACTGGTCCTCTGCATGCACCATAAACCGAACAAGTCCTGTATCTAGATCTACTGCCACCGCCACATGGCTCGCTACAACTGCTCCACGTGCCCCACGGATGCCATCCTAAAGAAGATACAAAAGAGTGAAATAAAAATGAGCTAAAATGGATCAAATACAAAATTGACAAGAAACGTAGAATAAGGAACTATGCTACACACAACTAACAGGTAATGAACGTTTATTATGAAAATGGATCAATTTTACACCCTGGGTTTTCAGAGATATTTATATATTTGTTGGATCTTTATACCACGGAAGTAAGACATGGTGCAGCATGGTAAGATGAACATGACGGTTGTGTCTTCAAGTCAAAAATGATATATTGGTTGCAGATTATTAATTAAATCACCTGCAAGAGTGATAATTAAATTGCCTTTTAAGTTTTAGTAGGTTCAAAATTCCATGGCTTTGGAAATAAATAACCTCATGTAACGAAGCACGTAATCAATTTACTTTATAGTCTGAAATGATAAATTTCATTTACATACATGCAATAACCCTTCTCAACTGACATATCAATTTGTAAGCGCTCTTTAGCAAAGTCATAGTTCATTGAATTTACAACAGTATGACAAAACAGGCGAAAATAGTAACTTTTTGCACAAGATTTGCAATTTAAAGAGAATTGACCATTGCTCATTCTAGTGACTAGTGACGCTAGTATATGGACATATAAGTGTGCTTTTTCATTTAATGACATAAAATTTGAAAAATATTGTAAGGAACACTTGCGGTTTTGATTTTAAAACCTAAATTTGGGTCAAAAAATGTGCTTGGATAGGTAGTTTTCAACAGATTTTCAACATTCGCCTTGTTATAACATGGAATTGCGTTATCTGTTGACCTAGTGACGAAAAAGTGTTTTAGGGGGAAGTGTTAGCTTCGTTTGATATTTTAAAAATTCTGATTGGATGAAGGGAACACTCGAGGTTTCGACAAAAACCAATCAAAGAGACCCATTTTTCAGCTAGAAGTTCCACAGCTCTTACAATGCTATGTACTCAACCGTATAGTGTAATCAAAGACTGTGCGGAGACAATTCACTGCTTGCTGTTCTCTGCTTGGAAGTTCTTGGGCGAAAATGTGTGCTCAGGTGTATCGAGGTAGAAACTGTGGGCATGATGGTTTATAAGAGAATCGTTTCTGTATACAAACCTTTCCATATGGTCCATGGCTTGACTAGCTCCTACGGATTATTTTCAACGGTCATTATCTGCTTTTTTCTGTTTTATTGTATATTGTCTTGCATCATTTTAAACTAAAATATACTCGGATAAACTCAATTATAAATGACGATCGTACTTACGGGCAGGGCAAGTTTGCGTGTTGCAACTGTCGGATTCATATAACGATCCACGACAACCTTTACTACGATCGCAAGTTCTAATTCTACTCCTAGATCCACCGCCACATGTACTACTACAACTGCTCCACGCTTCCCATTCTATAAAAGGTGACAAGAAACCTGGCTAAGAGAATTGGCCTACTACCGCTAGGAAAAAAATATCTTTGATGTAATGATTTGTTTATGTACATTATTGTGCTGCAATTTATGTGGAACACTCATGGTGCACCATAATCATCAGAAGTTCTCTATCTAGTCCTCTTTCTACCACCACATGTCCGCCCACAACTTCCCCACGACTCTGATCATGCTCATGTGATAAAAAAAAGAAATCGAAGACGGATGGGATGCTTGATTTACTAATCTGTTAAATTGAAACGAAATTGCCTTCCCATATAGAGACTAAGTCTATTGCATTTAATCCTTTATAATAGGATAAATCGGAGGAAGACTCATAGTCAATGGTTAATTGCTGCATTTGTTCAGTCTTCTTTCTCCATAAGCATGATAAGTTGGATCAAAGTAGTCCCCGAAAAATACAATTTTGTAACTTCGGAAGCCTCCGTTATAGAAATACGTCGAAACTTTGACATTCTTTCCTGCCTTCTTCGAATATGCTAGCATATTGTTTATCATACCTATGGAATACGGAATACTATCTGAGCTACAACTTGGTACAGGGTGTCCCAGAATGATCTACACCGTGTTTGAAAAATTATATTAAAAATATATAGTGTTTCTAAGTTTGATAAGTACAATACAATGTCACACATGCCACCGACTTATTCTGTGACTTTCATGGAAATAGCTTGGTTCGTTTTGGCGTGACATTGATATTACTGAAAATGGACGAAAACTGCATGTGTCTAATTTACAGCACAAAGGCGTCATCACATGGATGTTTTATCACCATCGTCCAACCGTACTGTGCAATATATTGGCAAAATCCTACATTGTTTTATAGGTAATACACCAAATTTGGGACAGATGTAGAGCTTACAATGCTGAATAATTCTTGATTGGAGTTAAGTGAAACAATTCAATATGATTTTTACATCTTTTCCCCAAAATGTCATTATTGCAGAGAATATAACTTCCTCATGGATCCTCCGCAGTCAATTATAATCTTATCCGTTACGTAGCTGTGGGTTTGCCAATATACCGGGGACATATTAAAATAATACTACGACACTAAGGACAAACATTCTCTATACTTTTATGACAAATCCATCTCTGCCGCAATTTAAAATGATGAAACTCATACACCACAATAATTATCTTTAACACTACCGCCAAAGAAAGAATAGTATATGGTCACACAAGCATAACAAATCCTTTGTTCTGTAATAAATATGTGCTGGACAGTCATTTTACAGGTTTTCAAAATAGGTTTTTTTTTCCAAAACTTCGAACTCTCCATTTTTTACGCAAAATCATGTAACTTCTATTATAAACGTCCAATTTCTAAAATCTAAAATTCCTAAGAAAGCTTAGAATTTTAACAATATTACCAATAGTAATGCTCTTCATACCTACAAAAATTCAACTTTCCCGGTATAGATCACTCTGGGACACCCTGTATATAATATATCACCTCTGTTTTAAATCAGCTATACCCATAATCATACCATGCTTAATTGTTTCATTGCCGTACATGTAAACATGTTTCCATAAGTTACAAACCGTTTACGGCAATAACTTATACATTAACCCTAACACTGACCCAGGTTTTTTGCTATCGGAAGTCACAGAAGATCCGAAAAAGTCAAGAAGAAGAATTATTGACTTGGCACCCCCGGATTCGAACCTTTGACCCCTCGCATGCCAACCGCACGATCGCGGACCGGGAGCTACACGGCTAATTGCTGCCCGGCCAGCAATTCCGTGCGCATTTGACACTTAGGGTGATTGCGTCATCGCAGACCCTGGGATGCATGCATGCGCACAATTTTTCATCGTGGTATTCTGTGGTATTTTTGGGTGTAAGGGTTAATGCAAAACCAAGCGTGGCATTATAGAGATTATTCTTATGGCAAGGTTCTGTTCTACAAAATCCTGTTTCACTAACTGGTCCTCTGCATGCACCATAAACAGAACAAGTCCTGTATCTAGTTCTACTTCCACCGCCACATGGCTCGCTACAACTGCTCCACGTTTCCCATGGATACCATCCTAAAAAAGATGCAAACAAGAACTGTCTTTAAAAAAAGACAACGCCAGAGATGAAGATGTTTCATAATAATTCTTCATGCATAATTACCTGGAATACTGGTAATAATATTAAATATTTTGTGTGTTGAATAATTAAGCGGAGTGGGATATGCTTCCGGGTGGGGAAATATTTTTTTATTATATTCTTTACTTTTTTTCTCTAACATTTGACACCACGTGGGGGTCATACGTTTGTGGCATTTCAAGATATGTCCATTTCAGACCAAAAAGCAAGTAAAATTCACTATTATAGGCTGATACCATTTCATGGTTCAGCAAAAACAGTTTAATATCAACAGTTATTTCTATTTTTATTATTATTTATTTTATTATTAAAAATCTACTCGTATTAAAACACACAACAGTGAAATCTTACAATTTGTACAGTATAGTCGTGATAAAATGCGCTAGAGTGCGTTTATTTTCATTTTTATTTTATTTTTATTTTCATTTCATCTGTAAAAATAGAGAAACCAAATGCAATGTTATATTTTGTTCACAATACGGGAGTCATTAAAATGATACCAATCACTTTCTTCATAACTTTTGTCACAAATAATCATGGGTTTTATCTACCTCGTGATTGCAATAACTTGTCCATTTCTTGTTGGTGAAATTCGAAACTAAATTGAGATTGTGTTAATTGAATTCAAATTCAAATGATGTTTCTTCGTAAAATAAAATCTTTTATGACGTCAAGCTTTAGAAGGTTGCTAAGTATAAAAATAGATGTTCCTGTAAGTTTTGAGATGAAAGTTGTTGTCATTGATGGGAATCTTGAATGCTGTACATTAATTCGACTTTTGTTGCATTTGAAATTTGAAAAAAGTACTAGTATTGTCAAAATGCATGTATGTACCCGTGAATGTCTCGTTTGAGTTCCAGGTTCGAATCCACTTTTTGTTGGACTTGACTCGGATACAAAAGGATTCAGTGCGGCTTGGACACGGACAAAAATAATCCTCTCATGTTTCATCAGGCAACTGGCCCGTTGGACTGGTCACGTGAATAATCCTATCATGCTAAATAGCAGAGCATTTTGACCCTTGGGTCCGTATGCACAAAAGAGTTAGACCGGGTCTAAAGTTAGACCTGGTCTAAGTGGAATTTAGTTCCATCGGGAATGGTCTTTTACTTTTATTTCCTTCTGAGAGTAGATAGCAAATTTTAAAGATTTAAATGCGAAGTTTAAAAATAATACAAAATAACTTAAGAAAATGTAAAGGAAAATGTCCTTTCTCCTGGGACTAAATTCCGCATAGACCAGGTCTAACTTTAGACTCGGTCCAACTCTTTTGTGCATACGGACCTTGGAAATTATATCATATTTTGAATAACACTGACCGATTTCACAAAAGGGACCTGACCATCCTGAATGACACCTACAGTCATACCCATTGACGCCATCCTCACAATTTCCACCGTTGCGACAAGGCATGCTAGCACACTCATTGAAATCTGAAAAAAAAAACGCAGTCCAAGGTGACATATCACTAGTGCACTGCTATCAAAGGTTTTATTATATGATATATATACCAAAGATACTCCTTGGATATACTGACCATTTCTAGTTATAAGCATCAAGACCTTAATTCACAGTACATTCCTGTGCAACCTGCAATGCATTGACAGTTATTCTCATCAATTAATACCGTCTACACATTTCACGCACGGGTTACATAGCAGAAACAATTCTCCAAACTCATCTGAACAGTTTGATGCAGGATTTGTCCATTTGATGCACTAACGACACGAAAATGTTATGGAGATAACCTCTCTAGTGTCCCAATGTGAGCCTAAATACTACATATTTGTTATATCACCTTATATCGATGGATATCCACATCAATCATTATGCACATAATAATATTTACAAGCTATACATAAATTATATTAAGTAGATCAATGATGATATAATTATAATAATACAATACAAACACACTTATATATGGCACTTGATGTCAAAGGAACTCAACGCTTTATCAAGGAAGTCGCCAAAAAGAAAAAGGGAAAGTGCAAAACAACCAAGAAAAACGGATATTTGAGGCTTACAAACAACGCTAGTCATGGTATTGACAGGCCCGTAAGTGTTTCGCAGGTGGAAATTGCTTGATATTTAGATTTCAAATAGACATGAGTAATATCTAAGCAAATAATAATACAGTTTCCTCACTTATTTTGCATGAAGGGCCTGACCATCCCGGAAGACACTGACACTCATATCCATCGATTCTATCCAAGCATGTTCCGCCATTAAGGCAAGGCATGCTACCACACTCATCAATATCTGAAAAAGATGATAATATTAGATCTCACACAACAAATAGAAATCTAATCGACATCAGTCTGAAATAGCTATTATCGCAATTAACTTGATACAAAACTATCTAGCAAAATTAATACACTTAGATAATAAACAGTAAATCCAGACATATTAATAGGAATACAAGATGTCGATATTCATGAATTTTTTTTAAATGACTACTGTAAAAATTCAGACAAATTGGGGGAGCCCTGTATTTGTATTTGGCACAGTCGTGAATGGCATTCGTCAATAACCGTGATCGAAATTTTAATTTTTACCATTGATTTAATAGTTTCACAAAAAAGGTGGATAAGTCTTGAGAACGAATGAATGGAATAGAAAACTCAGGTTTTGTATTTGAACTGATTCTTGTATGTATAAGTTAGTGATGAATTATCTCAACATATCAATTTGAAAGCAGTCGACTTTGGGCATGGTATCACAGGCCTTGCCGTCTAGTTTTCAAAGGCGAGTGGTCAATCGCTCGATACCTTGGTGATAGGTGAGTGATCGAATCACTCGCTAGTGGTCGAATCACTCCCTAGGTCTGAAAGAGCAATCAGTATGACACACTTACGCACTGCTGACATCCTGTCTTTCAGAAATCAAGACTAATTTATTATGATAAATTGAATACATTGGAAGTGCTAAAACTTGAATGTAAATTAGATTCAATTTGGGTGATTCGCAGCGAGCGATATTTATTGTCTATGGTGAGTGGAAAATCGCTCGCTAGAAATTGAGTTTGGGCGAGCGGTGGCGAGCGAGAGCGTTCGCTCGCCTCAAACGGCAAGGCCTGGTATCATCGCTATCCATTCTGGAAATTTTGCAAAAATATCACTGGGATCGTTGATAAAAACGTCAAAATGTAAAGGTTTCCACAGCTGATTTTACAGATTTGAGGTAAACCTAAGCAACATCATATCAAATAATAATTGTATTTCCTCACTTATTTCGCATGAAGGACCTGACCATCCTGGAAGACATTGACACTCGTATCCATCGACTCTATCCAAACATGTTCCGCCATTAAGGCAAGGCATGCTACCACACTCATCAATATCTGAAAAAAGATAATAACATTTAGATCTTACACAACAAATAGAAATCTAACTGATTGACGTCAGGCTGCCAAAGCCAGGGGCGTAGCCAACTTTCTTGATCGGGGGGATGAAAATTTCCGGGGCAAAGACGAAAAAAATCCCGGTTGTATCTTTTTGACCCGGTATTGTCGGTGAGATATATACAAATATCGTTTTTTAGAGAGACTGTACCGGTAAAGTCTTCGAGTTTCCTCCAAAACAGGCTTTATTGAGACAATAAAGGGAAAGTGCAAAAACAACCAAGAAAACTGGATATTTGAGACTTACAAACAACGTTGGTCATGGTATCTTTGTTGTCCATATCGCTTGGACCACCGATAACAAAATGTCTTCACAAGTGTTTGAAGGTGGAAATTGCATGATATTTCGATATCAAAAAGCCCTGAGTAATATTCAATCAAATAATTAAGTTTCCTTACTTATATCACATGCAGGACCTGACCATCCCGGAAGACATTGACACTCATATCCATCGATTCTATCCAAACATGTTCCGCCATTAAGGCAAGGCATGCTACCACACTCATCAATATCTGAAAAAGATGAAAACATTTAGGTGTCACACAACAAATAGCAATCTAATCGACATCAGTCTGAAATAGCTATTATCGCAATTAACTTGATACAAAACTATCTAGCAAAATTAATACACTTAGATAATAAACAGTAAATCCAGACATATTAATAGGAATACAAGATGTCGATATTCATGAATTTTTTTTTAATGACTACTGTAAAAATTCAGACAAATTGGGGGAGCCTTGTTTTTGTATTTGGCACAATCGTGAATAACTGTGATCGAAATTTTAACTTTTACCATTGATTTAATACAGGGTGTCCCAAAAAAAAGAGGCCCCTCGTTGCGCCCTCTTTTTCTCCTATTTCTGAAAAGTTGATTAAGTATATTTTGGTATGTAAAGAAACCTTAAATTGTTAGCTTTAATAAACCAAAACAATTATTTCAATCGGCTCACAACTTTTGAAGATATGCCCTTTTGAATAAAAGTACCCGTTTTTTACTCTGTCCACGGATAGCAAACAGAGTTGTTGGGATGGCTCATGCTGTGGAGTGGCCTGCACGATCACCAGACCTCACACCACCTTTTTTTCCTTTGTGGCAAAATCTAAGATCTTCGCAAACGTATTACTGACGGCGCAAAAGGATGGTGCGCACTGCAATTGATGCAATGAGGACCGGGGCTGAAACCTGTATTCGCCAAGGAGGCCACCAGGTAGATAGGGCAGAGCAGCACAGTAAACTCAGTTCAGAAGAACCAAAGACAAACCAAACAGCCTTTTAGGGCTACCGTTTATCCTAAAAAGAAAAATGACTTATGTTGTAAATAAAAAAAGAAATCAAGAAACAACAAAGTAAGAAAGTAAAAACATAATAAAACAAAAGACACAAATAACCAAGAAAAAATAAGTAATTGCAAGTAAAGCAAAAGAAGCACAAATTAATGACACTATTAACAAAATCCATTGCCCATAAACCCACCGGTAAAGCCCATTCCATAAATAAAGTTATTTTATAAAGTTATCATTGAGGAATGTTTGATATTCATGCATGGTATGTGTACTCCTTTTTAATCTTTGAAGTAGCCAAATCTTCTCCGTGGACAGAGTGAAAAACGGGTACATTTATTTAAAAGAGCATATCATCAAAAGTTGTGAACCGATTGATAAAATTGTTTTGGTGTATTAAAGCTAACGATTCAAGGTTTATTTACATACCAAAATATATTTGATTAAATTTTCAGAAATATGAGAAAAAGGGGGCGCAATGAGGGGCCTCTTTTTTTTGGGACACCCTGTAATTTGAAAAAAAATGAGAGGTGGATAAGTCTTGACAACGAATCAATGGAATAAAAAACTCAGGTTTTGTATTTGAACTGATTCTTGTATGTATAAGTTAGTGATGAATTATCTCAACATATCAATTTGAAAGCAGTATGATATTTCGATATCAAAAAGCCCTAAGTAATATTCAATCAAATAATTAAGTTTCTTACTTGTATCACATGCAGGACCTGACCATCCCGGAAGACATTGACACTCATATCCATTGATTCTATCCAAACATGTTCCGCCATTAAGGCAAGGCATACTACCACACTCATCAATATCTGAAAAAGATGATAACAGTTAGATTTCACACAACAAATATAAATCTAATTGACGTCAGGCTGAAATAGCTATTATAACCATGTATACTATCGGAATTAACATTATACAGAACAAAGCAGCAAAATTAATATACTTAGATATAGAGAAGCAGTAATTCCAGACAAATATTTATATAATATTGAATGGCTTTGAGTGTGAAACAAGAAAATATTGCACGAGATAGAAAAATATTGCACGAGTCGAAGACGAGTGCAATATTTTTCTATCGAGTGCAATATTTTCTTGTATCACACGAAAATAAGCCATTCAATATTATTATTATTATTTATATCAGGCTTTTTTACTTACCTTACTGATGAGTATTCCAATCAAAAGTTCCGAATTTCCAAACATTCAAAAGTTCCAACAGTTAATGTTTCGAATGTTCAAAAGTTCAACATGTAACACGAAGCAAACGTTTCCAAAAGTTCCAACAGTTTTAACAACTTTTTCGGCAAAAAATCAAATACCAACATTTTCCAACAAGTTTTTTTAAAAGTGGATGTTCCAAATAATCCAACAGCAAACATCTATTTACAGTCCTGTTTTGAAAGTTATCTATTGTAGTAGTTTAAAGTCACATTGCAGTTATTCAGCACAAATGGGTGCTGCTGCTGCTGGACCTGCATAGTGCGACGTGTGGTGGTACTAGTACTAGTATTATTACTGATCAAAGGAACCGAGTTAGTGCTAGTTGATAGAGCAATTTCTTGCATTCTGCTCTATTTGCTGATTTTGTTCTGAGTGAACAATCTCCTCAATGTGAGCTCAAGATCAACAAAATCCATAGCTTCATAATCTTGTTTCTCATTGACGAAATCCATATCTGCTGCAGCTTGAGGCACTGGAGGTCTACTTACTGTTGCTGGTGCGGTTGGCTTTGGCTTTGCAATTGTAGACTTATCTTCAGGCCTATGCCCAAGCGACCGTGACAGTGCATCCGACATGTCCTGCTTCCTTGCATCCTTTACCCTTCCAACGTAACCTGCCAGACTTCCTTCATTTGCGTGACCAGACACTTTGCATATATCTCGGGTAGCAAAGCCTTCTCCATCGAGGATTGTGATACAGGTTGCGCGAATACAGTGGTTTGTGTACACCTTTGAAAGCTCCGCTTGCTTTGATAAGACGTTCATGAAGCTACCCAGCGTTGTCTGTCCAACTGGTGATTTCTTGTACCAGGGACAGTCTGAATCTGCAGGTGCAACTCGTTTTGGAGTTTGGAAGAATGCTTCACAGTCAGGATTAAGTTTAGAGACATACATTTTGAAAGATGCGACCGGGCATTCATCGGTATTGGTTGCGTACATTCGCCCTGCATCTGTTCTTGATGATGTGTTGTCTTCTTGCGTCTTTTTTGTCAACTCGTCTACAGCTTGCATAACATACTCTTGTCCATCTGAATCGGCCTCTACGATAAAGTGACCCTTCTTCAAATCTCTTAAATTCTCTCTGCCTCTACGGCAGATATATAGCATGAGCTCAAACCAAACCTTGTATTGAAGTCCAGCCGGTGAATCTTGATTAAAAACTCCAGACCGATACAAGGTTTCAATGTCATTCTCATCAATCGATGCATGGTGCTTAACATCTCCGTTGCCAATTTTTTAAGCTGAACCAATACCGCTTTGAATGAAACATTGGCATCCGTAAACTCCGTGTCTTTAATTATGTCAATAAATCCAGGCCACTCGTTCTTTAGATGGCGATTCAGGCCAGTACGAATCCCGTTCATGGATGCTGTTTTGTATTCATTACCGTCTGTTTTCCGAAGCTCCGCGTAAAATTTTTCCAGCAGTTTCGCTAATTCCACCTTGTCCAGAGATTCAAAATTTTCAGGCTGCCCCTTTTCCCGAAGGTACGCTCGAAGAATATTCACAGATTTTTTCGTTGCCTTGATTGTGTTTTCAGAATCTTTATTCCTTAAAAGCTCGTTAAATTCTTCTTCGCTGAGGCTCGCGAATATCCCGGGTCAAGGAGCAGCCATTGTTGTTGTCATAGTGGTACCATGCGTGACTAGGCTCCAATGATCCAATACAACGCTCGTGATAAACACGCGGTATCACCAAAAATACGATTGATCAATATTCAGCTGTAAACGTTCCCGGATGTTGTACAATATTTTCATGAATATTGTAAAGCATCCGGGAACTTTGCAAAAAGTATACAATACACAGTTTTGTTGTTGCGATAAAAAGCCTGATATAAATAATAATCATGAATACTGTAAAACTAATATACTTAGATATAGATAAGCAGTAATTCCAGAACAATATTCATGACTACTGTAAAACTTCAGAAAAATAAGGGAACCAAATATTTGCATTTGGCACAGTCGTGAATGACATTCGTCAATATCTGTGATAGAAATTTTCATTTTTACCATTGGTTTAATAGTTTCATTTTGAAAAAAAGAAGAAGAAAAGATTGAGAGGTGGATAAGGCTTGAGAACGAATCAATGGAATAGAAAACTCAGGTTTTGTCAACGCCATTGTATTTGAACTGATTCTTGAATGTATATATTAATGATGAATTATCTCAAAATCAATTTGAAAGCAGCTGACTTTGGGCATGGTATCATCGCTATCCATTCTGAAAATTCTGCAATAAAATCATTGGGATCGTTGATAAAAACGTCAAAATGTAAAAGTTTCCACAACTGTTTTTGCAGCGGGAAGTAACAGATTTGAGGTAAACATCATATCAAATAATAATAAGGTTTCCTTACTTATTTCGCATGAAGGACCTGACCATCCCGGAAGACATTGACACTCATATCCATCGATTCTATCCAAACATGTTCCACCATTAAGGCAAGGCATGCTACCACACTCATCAATATCTGAAATAGATGATAACATTTAGATCTCACACAACAAATTAATAGAAATCTAATTGACGTTAGGCTGCCATAGCCAGGGGCGTAGCCAGCTTTCTTGGAGAGGGGGGGGATGAAAATTTCCGGGGCAAAGACGAAAAAAATCCCAGTTGCATCTTTTTGACCTGGTATTGTTGGTGGGATATATACATACACCGGGGTTTTAGAGAGACTATACATTTAAAATCTTCGAGTTTCCCAAAAAAGGCTTTATCGGGACAATAAAGGGAAATTGCAAAACAACCAAGAAAACTGGATATTTGAGACTTACAAACAACGTTTATGGTATCATTGCTATCCATATCGCTTAGACCACCGATAAAATTTTATTTTCAAAAGTGTTTTGTAAGTGAACGTTGCATGATATTTCGATATCAAAAAACCCTGAGTGTATATCCAATCAAATTATAAAGTTTCCTTACTTATTTCACATGAAGGACCTGACCATCCTGAAAGACATTGACACTCATATCCATCGATTCTATCCAAACATGTTCCGCCATTAATGCAAGGCATGCTACCACACTCATCAACATCTGAGAAAAGGTGATAATATTTAGGTGTCACACAACAAAATACAAATCGGATCATGTCTAACCTGCTTAAATTTTGTTATGTTTTTGTGTTGTTGTTGCTGTTGATTTATTGTTTTGGTGTTTTTTATTTTATATTCTCAAATATGAAAAGGTTTTAATATCTATCTCATTTCTATTTGCAGGCTTGCCATACATAAATAATAACAAGAAGGCCAATGATAATATAATTATAATAATATAATACAATATAATACAACACAATTATATATGGCACTTTCGGTGCAAGGACCTCAAAGCTCTTCATCAAGAAAATCTGCAAACATTTTAAGCCAAAAGGGAAAGTGTAAAACAACCCAGAAAACCAGATATTTGAGACTTACAAACAATATTAGTCATGGTATCATTGCTATCCATATCACTTGGACCACCGATAAAATTTTATTTTTAAAATTGTTTTTCATGTGGACATTGCTTAATATTTCGATCATAGTGCAGTTATGTCCACGGCAAATTCACCGTGACCTTTCCAGCCATAAACCCGCTTAGTGAAGATTAAACCGATATATATATATGCAGTACTAAACCATTGTGGTAATCGATTATCCAATGCAAATATATTACTACGTGATAATATTAATCCAATGAGTGATCGAATTGTCCGCTACGGTCGACTAATCCAATCGATAATGACGCTATTGACATGTACGGGCGGAGCTCCACTGACCGAGTTTTGGGGTATTTTCAATGGTTTGCTGTCATTTACTCATCAAGGCGGTCCCCCGTTATTATAAGGACTATGATAATGATTTAAAGATTTACATGTAGAGAATAAACCATACTTGATTGACAGAAAGTACTAAATTTGTACCTATTACGGTGTCGTGACACTCCTCTTCCAAATGCGACCAAGCCAGGGCGGCCCGGTGAAGCAAAATGTGAATTGGAATAACATGGGAGTTTGGATATAGATGATAGGATTTCTTTCTGTTATTAAAGCTTGTACCGGGTTGAAAATTCAGACATTTTGAAAAGAATAAGTAATTGAAACATAGAGCAAGTACTAAAATCATAGCTTATATACTTTTTGATATATGACGCTCACTAGTTTATCTCCTATATCTACAACACAGCGCTACCAATAGGGCTCAATTGCCTATTGTGAGTGCCCCTGTGTTGTGTACATACATGTAGGCAACAATAACTGCATGATGTATCAAAAAACCCTGAGTAATATCCAATCAAATAATAAGTGTCCTTACTTATATCACATGAAGGACCTGACCATCCCGGAAGACATTGACACTCATATCCATTGATTCTATCCAAACATGTTCCGCCATTAAGGCAAGGCATGCTACCACACTCATCAATATCTGAAAAAGATGATAACATTTACGTGTCATATCTGAAAAAGATGATAACATTTAGGTGTCACACAACAAATAGAAATCTGATCGAGGTCATGCTGAAATTTATATGACTGACCATTTATACTTATTTTATCGCAATTAATTTTATGCAAAATTAATAAAATACAAAATGTCGGTATTCGTGTATTTTCTTAAATGACTACTCAGAAAATTGGGGAGCCCTGTATTTGGCATCCGATCAAATGATAAACTTTCCTTACTTATTTCGCATAAAGGCAAGGCATGCTACCACACTCATCACTATCTAAATAAAAATTCCTTTAAAAGGTACAGCATGGCCATAGATTACTCAAACTTAATGAATTATATCAAAAAATTAATAACAAATAACATAATAATACACTACAGGAACTCACATTGCAGTAGACTCGGTTTTGTGATCTCATCCAATCAGCACTGGCCCCTTATTAGGGAGTGCTCGGCCATATAGTACCATAACTTAATGAAATAACATTATATCAATACAATACAAAATAATCCCTTGGTTAAAAGGGACAGGGCTCTGGTAATTTAATAGGCCTAGACATATCAATCAATCAACCAACGAAGTCCAGGAATCAAGTAAGCAATCAACCAATCAAAGCTATTCGGTCAATCCAATCAATTGATCGATCGTCAATTCATTTAGTCAAAAGTCAATAATTTCAATTAAAGTCAATTAAAAAGATCTTTAAAAACTACCGGTATTACACACCTCCAACTCTCTGGATGAAGAATGAGATGTGGATAAGGATAGATAGCGAATGGTATGGAATAGAAAACTCAGTTTTGATCAAAAATGTGAAAGTGTTTTTGCAGCGGGAAGTGGCATGATATCTAAATTTGAGGTAAAGATGAGCAACATCATATCATGTCTAACCTGTTTAAATTTTGTTTTGTTTTTTGTGTTGTTGTTAATGTTGTTTTGTTTTGTTTGTTTGTTTTTGGTGTTATATAATGGTTGTTTTGGTAAAATGGTATCATTGCTATCCATATCGCTTGGACCGCCAATATAAAATGTTTTCAAAAGTGTTTTGCAGGTGGACGTTGTATGATATTTAGATAGCAAAAGACCCTGAGTAATATCCGATCAGTTTCCTTACTTATTTCACATGAAGGACCTGACCATCCTGGAAGACAATGACACTCATATCCATCCATTCTATCCAAACATGATCCGCCATTAAGGCAAGGCATACTACCACACTCATCAACATCTGGAAAAAAATTCCGATAACATTTCAATAGTTTCAATTTCACAGGGTGTCAAAATCTGACCCCTGTGCTGTTGAACCAAATATTTCACCTTTTCAAGAGCCAGTGATAATATTTCCGTGCTATTTAAGGGTCTTTAATGCTCAAAATAATGATGCAATAATACTCCATTGGAGAGATGCACCTGTTAAGCAGAAGCAGAAGCTAAGTTTGCAATGAAGAGTATCAAAAAATATCTGATATTTGCATTTCGTCTTGACTTCAAGGGGCCTAGAATTGGTCACTCGTGCTTTTGATCCGCCTCTGATACCACACGTCTTTCTGAGATCAACAGTGTCAAATTGCTGAAAACTGCTACAAACAGGTCTTTTGTTCATTCAGCACCACATATTTGGAACAATCTGCCCACTACCATCAGGGAATCAAATACATTGTCTGGTTTCAAAAAGGGTCTAAAAACTTACTTATTTGCTGCTTATGAATAGTTTGTTCCACAGTGGTCATAATTTTTATGTTCTTTGTATTTAATTAATCTGGTTTCATCTTTTGCCATGATATTTTGTCATTTTTGTCATATGCGCTGCGCTCTTTATGTATGTAGCGCTATATAAATGCTTCAAATGTATGTATGTATGAATACGTTAAAGTTTGATTTTGTTACCCTATTTCTAATGCAATTTTGAAGTCAAATTTTAAAAGATTAGGGAACCGTCTAGGGAACGGTTGTCGACTTTTAATATTTAATAAAGGGGTCGTCGCAGCGGCACATACCCGTATGTGAGTGCCCCTCTCCCAGTCACCATAGGCAACGTTTCCGCCAATGATACTATACTACTATCCAAGATTGTTAAATAATTAATACAAATTAGTCTTAACCATAAAGCACTTACTTTGTTCACAGTGTATTCCAGTGTAACCTGCAATGCACCGACATACATATCCATTAATATCGTCTTCACATGTCCCTTCATTTTGGCAAGGTCCTGATTGACATTCGTTAACATCTAGGATAGAAATGAGAATTTTACATTCCATGATTGGTTAATTTTATTATATTTAAAAACAAAAGAATGGGTATAAGGAAGACCCTGTAATTCATATTCATGCTGTTCCTCAATACAAACTTTAAAATGTAAAGGGTTTCCAGAAATAGCTTGGCAGGTGGATTCCCATGGATATTAAACCCAAGTCAAAATGGATTTCGAGGTCATGATGCTAAACTATGACAGTCAATCTATTCATTTTAGCCAGCCCATGAAGGTAGTACCTACCTTCATGGCCAGCCTAGATATAAATTATCATGCACATCAATTCAAATAATAATTGTGTATCCTCACTTATTTCGCATGAAGGGCCTGACCATCCCGGAAGACATTGACACTCATATCCATCGACTCTATCCACGCATGTCCCACCATTAAAGCAAGGCATGCTACCGCACTCATCAATATCTGGAAAAGGGTGATAAGTTTCACAAAATAGAAATCTGCTAAGGTCTCATCTCATATAAGATCAAATCTAAAAAACACGGAAAATTGTCACTAGCTTGATCAAAATGTAAAAAAAAGGTTTTGTTTTGCACATGCAGACTTGAAATTAAGTATGGAATATTTTTTCGTAAAACTCCACGACTGGTCTGGAAAGGGTTAATTGGGGTGTGTCTAGAGATGGTGGGTAATAATTGTTTGATAGAAAATGTGATTTACCCAAGGGCGGCGGAACCGGGGGGGCAGGGGGGCCAGTGGCCCCTCCACTTTTTTTACTGGGGGACCTGGCGCCCACTTTTAACCCATAATGTGCTGTGTGTAACATGTCTGGGTGAACATAAATAATCAAATCTCTATTCTAGACCTTAACATGCTTAAAGAAAGTGTAAAAATTATGCACAAAATGGCTTCAATTGGACCTTCATTTTGCAAAATGTTCCAACTCCCCTGTATTAGGACACCCAACACTAAAAGCAATAATTTATACAATTATAGTGAAAACTTATCCACGAATGGCTTCAATTTGGGCTTTCATTTAACCCATTTTCGGATTTTTCAAACTAAAATTGTAAACAATAATAGTGCCAGAATGGTCCACCAAATGGCTTAAATTGGGCCTTCATTTTGCAAAAGTTTCTCACTTCTGAGGGGCACATCCCACCTCACACCCCCCTGCGTCGCGCAAGCGTCAACGCGATGAAGCCGCTTCGCGGCCATTATTTTGATTTTTTACATCACCCTGACTGGCCCCCCACTTTCAAAATTGTTCCGCCGCCCCTGGATTTACCAGTGAATTTGCATACAATGGCGGATTTAGGGAGGCTGAATTTGAGCTTTGTGGGGGACACAATCTTGGTCCTTATGCAACGTTGTTCTGTTGTTATCAAATTTATTGGAGTTTGAGGTGATATTTCCTAAACTTCGTCAGCAATTGGCATTTACTTGCAATATATCATTTTTTAGTCAACAGGTTTCTGAAATAACATAATAAATTACCCTTATTAACAAAAGCACATACTTTGTTCACAGTATATTCCTGTGTAACCTGCAATGCACCGACAGTTATACCCATTAATGTCATCTTCGCATGTCCCTTCATTTTGGCAAGGTCCTGAATGACATTCGTCAGTATCTGTGACAGAAATTTATTTTCATTTATCATTAGTTAGTTTCAATTAAAGTAAAATAAATCAATAAAAGATGTGTGGATGATAAGGCTTGCGAACTTTCGAAAAAGTTTTGAACTGAATCTTGTATCAGGATGTTCACGTCAAATTCTTTCAACATCTTCTTTTCTTCACTGTTACTAGTTCACCCGTTGCTATGAGAGTTACTGATAGTGATGCTATTTGACCCCTGATGACCCCTTTTGACTTTTTGACATGTTCCCGTCATTCTTTTTACTACTTTTAAGCCCAATTGGGCATACAGACCCCATTTGACCTTCGCCCTCGAGTGACCTCGGTTTGATTTTGTTCATGCTCCCGTGATAAAATGTAGCCCCTGGATGACATTTGACCTCGGTTGACCTTGATTATATGTTTTACGTGTTCCCCTCATATCGAAGATTCCACCCACCAAATTTGAGTCTGATCGGACAAAAATTGAAATTTGAACCCTCCGTGAAGACCTTTGACCTCGGTTGACCGTAATTTTATTTCGCGCATATATTCCCCTCGTATCAAGGATTCCACCCACCAAGTTTGAGCCTGATCGGACAAAGTTTGACATTTGAACCCTCCGTAATGACCTTTGACCTCGGTTGACCTCGATTTTATTTCAGGCATATATTTCTCTCGTATCAAGGATTCCACCCACAAAGTTTGAGCCCGATCGGGCAAAGTTTGAAATTTGACCCTCCGTAATGACCTTTGACCTCGGCTGACCTTAATTTTATTTTGCGCATATATTCCCCTCGTATCAAGGATTCCACCCACCAAGTTTGGGCCCGATCGGAAAAAGTTTGAAATTTTGACCTTTGACCTTGACCTCCGATGACCTTCAAAACCACCCTGTCAACATGCTTTTCCCGACACCTATCCATATCCGAAATATCGGCTTGATGCGTCGCAGCGCGGCGAAACGCATAGCCGGACAACCAGACAGACAGACACACAGACTTCGCTGTTTATTTTAGTATAGTAGATATCGCAACGCCTATTCTACGATCTCAATTTAAAAGCAGCTGACTTTGGTCATATCGTAGCTACTTGCTATCGCAAGTACCTAAGTAACATCTTATCAACAGTGGCTGCGCCAGGAATTTTATCTACGGGCGGGTAAAGGGGGCAAATATACCAAAATAGGGCAGTTTTTTGTCCAAAATAAGGCAAATTCGGCCCCAAATAGTGGTGTTTTGTGTGATTTTTTTTTGTCCTGACTGGAGTAAAACGGGGAGGGGTCAAATATTAAAACAATTGGGGAATTCCGCCTTGCCCCAGACACCGCCACTGCTTATCAAATAATAATTGTTGTCCCTCACTTATTCCGCATGAAGGACCTGACCATCCCGGAAAACATTGACACTCATATCCATCGACTCTATCCAAATGCGCCGCTATTCAGGCAGGGCATGCTACCACACTCATCAATATCTGAAAATAAAGTGATACCATTTAGATCAAAAATCCAAAAATCTCAACAGAAATCTGTTTTCGTTTAATGATTAAAATATAACAACAGAGATTGATCTTGGCTCAAATATGACAAGCTTTTGATTTCTATCCATTTTTCATCGTGCAAATTTATCACATAAAAACGAATAAGTAGGCACTCATTTTACATACATTATGAAGACCCTTTCTTGAAGCCATTTTGTCGTTTCCCATGTACAATACCATATGGTTTTCAGGTCAAAACGTTTTAAAAAGCTACTATTATAACAGAATTAACGTTTTAATGACCATTGGGAATCTTATCACATTTTGTATGACACTGACCTATTTCAAACGGAAAACATATTAAATTACTCAAAATCACGTACTTTGCTCACAGTGTGTTCCTGTGTAACCTGCAATGCACCGACATTTATACCCATTAATGTCGTCTTCACAGCTCCCTTCATTTTGGCAAGGTCCTGAATGACATTCGTCAGTGTCTGTGACAGAAATTTCCATTTACCATTGGTTAGTATAATTTTGAAAATGATACCGCATATTCTTTGATGGTACTCAAATCATGCCGGACCCATTTATACATATACATCTGGGTGGAGAGAGACTACTATAGCAGAATGACCATCCCAAATCATCTCACACTAAAATTTACCTATTTCAAACATGAGACCTGACCATCTATATAGAAAGACATTGATATTCATACCCATTGCCACTTTCCACACAATCCCCAGCATTGCTATAAGTCATGCTACATATAGCACACTCGTTGACATATGACAAACAAAACGTTGTCACATGTAACGTTTACATCAATAATATTATACTAATATCCTAAGCTTTTGATATAATATATTAATATGCTATACTTATTTACTGACCATTCTTAGTCAAAAAAAATTAACGCACTCACTATTCTCACAGTGTATTCCTGTGTAACCTGCAATGCATCGACAGTTATACCCTTCAACATTGTCTTCACAGGTCCCATTATTTTGGCAAGGTCCTGAATGACATTCGTCAATATCTGTGGTAGCAATTTTATTCTACCTTTGGTTAGTTTTACCTTTGGTTCTTGAATGAGGATAATCATGTTTTTAAAATTATTTAAATATATTCTTTCTTTATAGCACTATTTCATATTGCCCATTTTTTTTCTATTTGGAAGCGATTTTTATTTTGTGTTTTGGCAGAAGGAAGTTACCTACACGATAATATCTAGATATAAAATAAATCTGAGCAACATCATCTAAAATATTAATAGCCATGTTTCCTCACTTATTTCGCATGCAGGCCCTGACCATCCTGAAAGACATTGACACTCATATTCGTCGACTCTATCCAAACATGTTCCACCATTAAGGCAAGGCATGCTATCACACTCATCAATATCTACAAAAAAAAGTAAAATAAAGTGATAACGTAACAACAAAATAGAAATTCCAAATGTTTTTCCAAGCATGCCAAGGAAAAAGGGTTTGCTTACAATTTTATTTTAATTGTGCAAGCTTCCTACACATAAACAAAATTACTATTTCATTCCATCGCCAACAATGCGTGTATTACCTTGCTGATCGTATTATTATCATAAATATTGACGAAGCTAGGACGAATAGAAACCGGTACTGTAATTAAAGCACTTCAGTCTTAGCCTTCACATGGTATTTTGGTACACCATTGAGCATAACAATCATGCAAAAAGTAGAAATTCAACAAAAATTGAGGCCGTCACTGTGGCGTAAATCACACATTATGGCTTCAAATTATTCCTTAATTGAGCTTTGGCCATCGACAAGCTTGAACTATATCATGTTTTCTCATCTGCTTAGATTTGACTCACTTATTTCGCAGAGGAGACCTGACCATCCTGGAAGACATCGGCAGGCATATCCGTTGACGTCGTCCAAACAAGTCGCACCATTGCGACAAGGCATGCTAGCACAATCAGTAATATCTGGAAAAGATACATGAATAAGTAACGTTTGCTTCAATAATAATTATAGGTTTGTTAAATAGTTTATATTAGCTACTATTATACTGGGCATATTTACTTATAAAAGCATTGTCTTACTTTGTTCACAGTGTATTCCAGTGTAACCTGCAATGCACCGACATACATATCCATTAATATCGTCTTCACATATCCCGTCGTTTTGGCAAGGTCCTGAATAGCATTCATCAATATCTGTAATATAATTGATCATTAATCATGTATTTAGTTGGAGTGCCATTGTACTTATGGAGTAGCAGTGTACATTGATTTCATATAATTTACACAAGATATGTGTGAATCATGTGGAGTTTGTATAAAGTTACAAATTCATCAATATATAAATAAATAAATAAATAAATAAATAAATAAATAAATAAATAAATAAACAAATAAATACCAGACTAACACTTCAACTTCAACAAGTCAACTTTGTATTAATTTTGCAAACTATAATCATTTAGCTTCATCTAAACAGTTGCGTCCGCATGTCATATACGCACGATCAAAGGCGGTGCATCTGTAGCGCGCGATGTGGCACGAAGTGACTGCACCCTATATACACTGCCTTAGATCGTACGTGTATCACCTGCGTACGATACTGTCTCGAGGAAGGTTGACTTTTTTTTTACTTTTCAGTTTTGGTTTCTGCTTTCGTTTTCGGTTTCAGATCTCTTTGCTACGGGGAATCGATATTTACGTGAGAACTAAGTTGAATTTTCCCACTGTTGAAATTTGTCATAAATGCCACACTCAATAAAATGAAGTGAATCGCTACTACCGCTAAAAGTCTTTTTACTGCGAAACCCAATTCAACCTTTTGTCCACGAGGCCAATGTACTTGTAGTGCGCAATAAAGACACCAGATCTGAAACTGACTTTTACTTCAATCAAAGTTGATTTTTGCGTTCTTTCACTTCTTTTTTCAGTTCAAACCAAACTTCTTTCTACTTAAATCCTTCATACCTCCCCCGACTCCATCTCCAATTGTTCTATCCCCAATGTGTCCAACTTACTGGATATTTCGTGATTCAATCCACTTCAATTTACACACATTTCCTTTCGACATTTGAATAACGCGCCCATATTTGTATGAGAATGTGTATTTTCGTCTTCTGTTTTATAAGTTATGCAAATTTCTGACATGATAACTCCAGGTCAGAGAGTCGGTGCCCATCTAATTTAGATAAAAGAAGTGTCTTAATGTTACGGTCTTAAATCCCGATAAGTTTTTATATTTTATAATTATAGAGACCTCACAAAAAGTAACGCAGCCGTTACAAATACGTATAATAGCTTCAGAACTATTAATCATGTTAACGTATTTCAACATAGAAAGACAGGTAACCCGAAGGTTGCGGGTTCGAGCCCCGGCAACGCCATAGTGTTGTGCCCTTCAGTAAGGCACTTTATATCGATTACTCCTCTCCATCCAGGTGTATATGTATAAATGGGTACCGGCATTCTTAAATGTTGGGAAGGTAGCAGACTTGCTGCGAAGGAGGTGTGGCGAGCCCCCATAGCAACTTTTCACGATGGAATCTGGCCTAATCACTAAAGAAAGAGAGATGGTCACTCCGTCCTGTAAAAAAATCCAAGCTCGAATCCTTTACCTTTAAAAAATTTAAACAATACAAGTAAAGTTGTAAATTTATTTAACAAGTTGTCTACCTATTTCACAGTTCGTTCCTTGATACCCACTTGGACAAATACAACTGTACCGACCAATTTCATCGACACATCTTCCACGATTTTGACAAGGGTGAGCCAAGCACTCGTTGACAGCTGAGAAAAAAAAACAAAGACTGCAATTATATGTTTGTTTGATGAAACCATAATATTTGTAATACTTTTGAAACAAAATGTTCATCAACGAAGCCTGTGTTATCATTACTTACTGCTTACTGCTCCCTTAACCGGCTTGGTCGTCGGGGCACCACTGATGACATCTTAACAATCTCTCTCCATCTGTTCCTGTCTTCCACTGCCCTCTGTGAGGTGGCGAAGTTCAGGCCAGTCCATTCTCTTATGTTGTCTTCCCATCTCTTTTTCTGTCTTCCTCTTCTTCTTGTGCCAACCACTGTACCCTGTAGGATTGTCTTTGCTAAACCAGAGGAGCGAGAGATGTGGCCGTACCAACGTAGTTTACGTTGCCTGACTGTTATTAGTAGGTCATCGTAGGGACCAATAGCGTGCTTCACTCTGGTCCGCACCTCCTCGTTGGTCACATGGTCTTTATATGATATGTTAAGGATCTTCCGGAAACACCTCAACTCCAGTGCTTGTATTCTCCTTTCCAAGTCAGCTGTCAGTGTCCATGTTTCACAGGCATACAGGAAGATGGATATGGCGAGGGTGCGCATTAGTTTGATTTTTGATCCCAGTGAGATGTTCTTGTCATTCCATAATGGCTTTAATTTGCCATGGCACTGGTTGTTTGAGCAATCCTGGAAAGCACTTCAGGTTTTGACCCATCATCTGATATAATCGCACCAAGGTATTTGAAGCTGGTTACTGTGCCTAGCCTTTGGTCACTTATTTCCACTGCTTCATTGATTCCTGATGGATTGTTGGTCATCAGCTTGGTCTTTTCTGCACTTATTTCCATTCCATACCTCTGTGATGCTTGATGAAGGTTATTAATCAGGGACTTGAGTTCTTTCTCACTGCCAGCTAAGCCATCTATATCATCAGCGAAGCGAAGGTTAGATACTGCTCTGCCTCCGATGCTGACAGTTCCCTCATGGTTCTCTAGTGCATCAGCCATAATTCTTTCCAGGAACAAGTTGAAAAGCGTTGGTGAATGGTGATAGCAGGCAACCTTGTCTCACCCCGACTGATGTTTGAAACCAGTCTCCTATGTTACCATTTGCCAGCACTGCACTCATGGCATTACTGTACAGCTGTTCGATGGTACGCACTAATGTTGGGTTGATGTTATACGTCCTCATAGTGGCCCAAAGTGCAGCATGCCACA